>NC_089846.1:31812304-32017304 GCF_035609145.1 Eleutherodactylus coqui
TTTCTCCCAACCAGCTGCATTCTGTATTAAAACAACTGATAGATATGGACAAGTCCATGGAAATAGCAGGGCAGCGTCCTCAATGACTGAAGATATCATTACAGTTTCTATTCCAATTTCAGACCACCCACTAAATTAATTAACTGGTGAATTTACCTCCTCCTCCATCTTTTTATATTTCCATCACCTTCATAACGCACCCGAAGTCAGATAAGCCCCCGTATCCTGTATAAGACCACATACCACTAACCGCTACCAAACATTTACAATATACACCATCTCACAAAACCTCTCACTTGTGGACTCTTTACAGTCTATGTAGCAGATGAATTAGATGCGTCATATATACAGTGTATACATTATAACATTCATATATATATACAGCTAATACAGTAGATGATACAATATATGCCTAAGGGATGGCGCACAAACATATACTTCCATATGGAGTCCATGGGCTCTATAAGGCGTGTGGTTCTGTGCGACACGTGAGTGTTTTTTGTTGCACGTGTATGCATGCACGCTAGTGTGGGAATCTGGATGCGTGTAAGCGTGTGAACACGTCATGATATTATAGCCTATAGACGTAGTATGTATCATATAACGCACACATAGACATAGGTTACAGCTGTTTTGTGCATTTTTGCATGTTCTACCTATTAGTTACATTTGTGACACGTTACCTCTATTATGCATCCAGCATATAACTGTATGCGTAATATTATATCATATCGCTCTATTAGCTGCATTGCATTAGTAAGGATTTCTTCCCTAATTGCACCCCTCACCACACCCCTCTTCCAGCACCTGGATGGCCCTAAAGCATCACTATTTCTAGCTTTTAGTCTATTCTATTGTCTTATTATGTTATTGCCTTCACCATGCCTTCACTTTTCCTCCATCCCTTCCTGCACATCCTTTGCTCTCTGCTTCACCCAGCCCCATTCTCCTGCCTCTAACACCTCTATTAACCCCATATTCTACGCCGCCTTTAACCCTTTCAAGGCCCTAGGCAATTGTTATGTCTTACCTGCAGCATCACTTTGTAATGCTCCTCTGGTTTCCGAACCACACACATGTTACATCCCATGTTAGCTTGAAGAGGGTGCAGAACTGTGATGGAAAGGGGGCTGAATACCCCCCAATCTTGTCTGATCTCCAGTCAAAGATGTCTATTCAATTCTCCGTCTACTGGATCCAAAGCTATTTGAGGGGGACCCAGATGAGAAGTGTAAAATCCGTTAATTATCCATCCAAAGGGGCCAGGTAATCCATGGTGGGCACAGAGTGGCAGACAGAAGGGGGGAGGCTTGACATTGGGAGGATAAGACCAGTAGCTGCCCCCCTCATCTTCCAGAAATGGGGTGCACCTTCTCCTCCCCTCCCCCCTATGAAGTAGTCTTTTCTCCAGGGCTGCCTGCCAGTGCTACCCAAGATGATGGGGTAACAGGGCATAAATACCTGTAGAAAATAAGGTTCCTTCTTAAGATGCAATGGAGCTGATCCTCAAGGAGGACAGCCAATCTACTAGATCTTCATGCTACCTTCCAGGCATGCACATAGAAATCGGAAGGCACCTGTGCTTAATCGTGCTGCTGCAGAACGCATACGACATGCGTTCATCCTATGAGTATCTCTGAGCATCAGCATTGCTGGGAAGGAGGGAGGGAGAGCAGAACAGGGAAGGGGGAGACAGAGAGGGAGGCAGAGCGGGAAAGGTAGCTAATAAATATGGATGGTCTATGGTGTAACACTCAGAGCCAATCTGTTAGACAGGCACGAAAACTGCTGAGAGTATTTCATCAGCAGCTCAAAGTGGTGGCTATGTAAGACATGGGGAGGGAGTGGGGGGACTGGACGAAAGAATGTACAAGGAAGGGATAAATAGACCAAGGATGGCCAAGAAGGAGCAAAGGTGCAATATATACAGGGTGCAGTCAAAAAGCCGGATCCAGCGCTATATCTCAATACTGGTGTCCTATATTGAAATAACAATAGTGTACTTGTATAGGAAGGCATGGATGTGCTTACACAATGGCATGGTGCACCGGCCCTTGGGGCCCCGAAACATTGATTTCAGTTTTGTGTAAGAGAGAGTAAAACCCAATTGCAAAGTCAAAGAGTTGCATGTGAGAAGCAGAAATCCACTTTCCGCATCTCTCTAAGGATCGCTGCTATGACTGAAGTAAGGGAAGTGTGATCGAAGTGTCCTCCTTCTGCTATGATAGGGGCAGATCATCCAAGAAGTCATCCACCATTGTCTGTAGGGAAATCAGGTACCGATCTGTGTTGAGAGCCCCAGAATGAACACAGGTCCAACGAAAGGTCTTGAGGCAACTTCGAGTAGGATTTCCTTACCTCAGTCATAGCAGTGGTCCAATATGATGTGGAAAGTGGATTTCTGCTTCTCACATGCTGCTCTACAACTTTGCAATTGGGTTTTACTATTAGAGATGAGCGAGCATCTATTCGAGGGGGCCGCGGGGGTCGGGGGCGGCGCGGGGCAGCGGGGAGGAGAGTGAGAGAGATCCCTCTCTCTCACTCCCTCCCGATCCCCTCTGCAACCCTCCGCTCACCCCCGCGGCCCCCTGAATCTTCAGGGATGAGCCAGCAGGTACTCAAAAAAGGCGATGCTTTCTCGAGTATATCGCCTTACCGAGTATGCACGCTCATCTCTATTTACTATCCTTCTCTTGCAGGGGCCACAACACAAAATTGAAATCCATGTTCTGGGGCCCATGTGCTATACCATGTAGCGCATCCATGTCTTCCTATTCAAGTGCACTATTGTTATTTCAATATAGGACACCAGTACTGAGATATAGCTCTGGATCTGTCTTTTGACTACCCCCGGTATATCTGTAAATGGGGGACTGGACACAAGAAGATAGAATGTAGAAGCCAAGTCAAAAACATCTTTCAAGTGGACATACAAAGTGTGATGAGTCAAGGCTAGGCTTCCCTGCTCCCAGGGCAAAAGATTTGGTTCACTGTCCTATTCGTATATCTAAATGCCCTGACCAAGGTAGAATGGCTTGTTTTCCAGCTCCTATGGGAGCTGGAAAGAAAGCACCTCACACCACGGATCGTGTAAACGGGCTACTTCAAGTAGCTTGAATGAACCCGTTCACGCAATCTTTAGAGCAGTATAGCCGCAGTCTTTGCACGCAGCTATACGGTGCGCCCACAGCGCTCATGTGAACGAGCCCTTAGACGGAGGGAGAATAGAACATGTGCAGCTATATATTGCTATGCCAGAATTAACCTTGAGATTTCACACTATTCTTGACATCCTCCTTTGACCCCTTTTGTTGTTCAGTTTTTTACATCCTCAGGATCTCCTTTCACTCTAAATACAAATTATTGGTAACAACTTGTACAATATTTTTATAACATCATTTATGAGGACTGGTGTATGACATAAATAAAAAATAAAATATAGCATAAAATTAATATAAATTAACAAGGATATAGATATAGCAAGAAAAAACAAACAAAAAAAAAGAGCCTGCATGCAAGAGTAAAGTACGACTTGCTGCGTGATAAAAAAAAAAGCCTCATTCAGCTATGTTGAGCAAAAATTTGAAAAAGTTATGACCACCGAAATGGTAAGTGTAACAGTAAAAAACGGTGGACCCCCTTAGAGATACGCAATGTGGCATAGTCAGTATTATTCGCACTCTAGATTTTTTGGTGTACTTGTACTTTGGAAACAAATGCTAAAATTGTGACTTTTTAAAGTTGTACACAGGTCCCTGACACGCTATTAAAAAGTGGGAGGAGCCTAGCATGGAAATGCTGCAAGACGCAATAAATGTAATTGGATTGTGCCTCCTAATACATTTGTCGCAGAAATGCTGACACACACGTAAAGGTGCCCCAATGAAGCTGGTTACTATATACCAATGTGCGTAAAGCAGTGAATTTTTCGCTATTCAAAATGCGTGATTTTTCTCTTTTTCAGGAAGTCCTTTTAAAGTGAATGTCCACATTATACAGTCCATATCTAATCTGCATAACAGGATGAGTAATTCTCTAAATGCATCACATCATTTATCGTGTACAGATCCCGCATTACAGTTTGTGTTATGACTCACAGCTGAATTCATAATTTTTTGGACTTCAGAGCTCAAATCTCCCAGCAACCCTTGCCTGCTCCATGTAGCAGGTCAAATGTAGCCTACACAATAATATGATGTCATAAGTGTCTCAGCTAGAGAAGCCCTTATGCTATACGACAGAGATTAACTAAACCTCTCTAAAACTGGCCTCCTTGTCTTTCCACCTTCTAACCGACCTCCCCTCAACATCTCCATTCCAGTGTCTGGCACCATCATAACCCCCAGACAGCATGCCCGCTGCCTTGGGGTCACACTGGACTCTGACCTCTCCTTTGCCCCCATATCCAATCTCTGGCCCAAACATGCCACATGCAGCTCAGAAATATTGCTAAAATATGTCCGTTTTAACCACAAACACGCTAAAGACGCTCGTGGTCGCTCTCATCCACTTCCGGCTTGACTACTGCAACTTGCTACTCATCGGCGTCCCCCGCACTAGACTCGCTCCACTCCAATCCATACTAAATGCAGCAGCTAGACTCATTTTTCTATCCAGCCATTACTCAGATGCCTCTGCATTATGCCAGTCGCTGCATTGGCTGCCCATCCACTGCAGAACTAAATTTAAACTCCTCTACCTCACTCACAAAGCTCTGCATGGCGCTGCGCCACCATACATCGCCTCCCTACTGTCAGTATACCACCCAGTGCGCTCACTCCGATCTGCTAACACCCTCAGACTAAACACCCCTGTAATACGAACCTCTCATGCTCGCCTACAGGACTTCACTAGAGCAGCACCATCCTCTGGAATGCTCTACCCCAAGGCATCCGGACAATTCCCGATGCACAAAATTTCAGACGTGCCTTAAAAACGCACCTCTTCAGGGAAGCATACCAAATCCCCTGACCTAGTCACTCGCCCCTCCCTATGGTGCTCCACCCTGTTTGCCTTCTAATAAATGATCTGTACATGAAATTTCCTATTGCCTGTGTTCCCCACCCCCTGCACCTCCTGTACCACCCTCAACCCATTTGTGTCTAACCCAATGTATCTCACATTGTAATTGTTGTATTGTTTTGCATTTATCCATGCCTGAAAGCGCTGTGGAATAAGTTGGCGCTATACAAATAAAGATTATTATTATTATTACCTCCAAAGTGCCAGTCCCATATGTATCCCAAATTGCATACCAGGTGCCTCCATATGATATAATTCCCTTTAGGCCTCATGTCCATGGGGAAAATCAGGCCCGCTACGGATTCTACATGGAGAATCTGCAGCTGGTCCCTCCTGCCCCACGGACATGAGCGCTGAAAATAGGAATTTAAAAGAATTTACCTATCCGTAGCGGGCGGGGAAAGTCTTCTCTTCCTCACGGCCGGATCTTCTTTTTCGGCCGGCGGATGAACTCGTCACGCCGGCGGCACGTCGCCGACGTGCCGTGCGCATGCGCTGGGCACATCCGCCGAGCCGAAGCAAGAAAGATCTGGCCGTGAGGAAGAGAAGACCTTCCCGGTCCGCTCCGGATGAGTAAATTCTTTTAAATTCCTATTTTAGGTCTCCCGCGGATCCGGACGGCTTCCATAGGCTTCAATAGAAGCCCGCGGGAGCCGTCCCCGCGGGAGACCCGCACGAAAGTGGAGCATGGTCCAGATTTTTTCATGCTCCATTTTTTTTTAAATCACTTTTATTGACCATCCGCGGGTATTTATGTACCCGCGGGTGGTCAATGCATCCCTATGGGGTGCGGATCCGCGGGCAGGAGAAGAGTTAAAATCTGCTGCGGATTTTAATTCTTCTTTTGCCCGTGGACATGAGCCCTTAGAGACTCGCATAAAATCTTTTACACCAGATTCTGGCATAAAAAAGTCAAAAGATTTTGCTGGGGATTTTTGAATTTTTAACTTTTTATGCTGGCCCCACCACTTTTGTAAAAAGTAGACAGTGCTTGTTGGGGGGTGGCCGTCTCAGATCGACAGATTTGTGTATAATTTACACTAAAAAGGGGTGTAATCTGGTTGAATCTGGCTTACATTTCTCTGCAGGAGCATGGAGATGTGCGCCAGGGAAATTATACTAAGACCGGCATTGGAAATTCCTTGCTTAGTAAATTTCCCTCAGGGGGTCTGCCACACATATATTCCAGAAGCCAGTCTTCCAACATCATTATTATGGAAGGAGTCTGTGAAGTTGCATCATTTGCCCTCTGAATAAAGCCACCCAAGTTGGATTCAAACCCAGTACTGTAAGACAACATAATTAATTATCATATTTCCCAGTATTTGAATCCCTATTTACTATTTAGCACCACACCTAATTTGGCCAGAATCGCCAAAGTACATCCATTTTCCAGTAGGGCACATAAGTGCTGCCCCTAAATACCCATATAGCCCCATTTAAAGCAGGACACTTACCGAACCCCCGTGCTATTGTTATTATTGTATGTTGGTCAACCATATAAAGGGTCTTTCTTTGAGAGGTTTAACATTTTTATTACTTTTTTCTACTGTATATTAGCTGTGCATCACGTTGGTCTACAAGCCTTTCTTCCATTGAGGCTATGCATGCAAAGTTTTGGCGCACGTTGGTTGCATTTCACACATATCACTGAATACCAGCAATCAGCTTCTGTTGGTTCATGTCTCATAATATAACCCTGCAGTCTCTTCTATTGTACAGGAATTAACCTTTCTAATAAGTTAATATTATGTGTAATGGCAGTAAATGGGGTCATCTATAGCAGGGGCAGTTAGCCCTTTCCTCCAGATTGCCTTGCATTATTTAGTAACTCTCTGCAGGATGCTGTAAGTTAAGTGATGTCCTGCGGGTCTCCTCTCTGGTTGGATGGAGATGTCTGCGTTTGCCGGTCTGGAGTATGGGGGCTGTGCTGTGATGTTCAGTTAATGTACCATGCAGATATCTTTATTCTGTAAGACCACTGATGAGGGGGCAAGGACAATAGCCTTAAGTTCCCTATATTCCACCATTGACGGGATGCATTCTCTTCCAACACTCGTATCTCATGTATTATTGCTGGTCTTTTGATTTGGATGCCTGTGTTTGCAAATCATAGTCCTAAGGCTCTTTTACCAAGACCGACAAATGGGCATGAATGCTAATTGGAATGCCCATTTGCCCCATCATCAGATAAGGTTGTATCTGATCGGCCAACGAACGAGTAAACTCTCGTTCCTCGTTCAGTGACTCATCGCATCTTTTGTTGAACCATGCTCTACAGCACATATCCTTGTGTGAATGCGGGAGGTGCTGCGAGCTACAATGATTCTCTATGGTGGACAAACAACTGAATGAACAATCATTCCTCTTGAAAAAGTCCACATTGGGCCATGTAAAGGTTAGGTAAGCAGATGCCAATCATTGTACCGATTGTTTAGATCGGCTCATGTGAATGGATTCTAAGGTGGCTCATACACATTAGATAGTTGTCTACTGAACGCTTGCTAACTGACAGCTGACTCTTTTAGCACCCCCATATACATGCATGCTCGGCTAGACTTGCCAAGATAAGTGGGCTCGATTGATGTAGTCTAATTGTATAGCCACCTTAAGGTGTACTGTAAGTTGACCTCTGGTTTCCTACAATAATATGTTAATGAATGGCTTTCAGCAATAATTCTTCAATATAATAGTATTATCAATATAGTCACTTCAATGGATACTGTACCTGCAATACCATGCCAGGCCATTTCACTATATACAGATCTTTCTGCTTCCTTCCCCCTGTGGCTCTGTGAACTGCAGATTGGTGGGGTCTTGAGCAGTGGACCTCCACTGATCAGTGATTGATGAGCTATTCTGATGATAGTTCATTGTTTTGTTTTTTTAGAGCTAGAAATCTCCTGTAATGACTTCTCCAAGCGTTAAGGCCCATTTACACGCAAATAGGTTTTGAGCGATTCTTTTGCATAATGTCCATTAGCAGCTTATCACCTTCATTTGCATGTAAATGAGCCTCTAGGACCAGTATGCAGAGAACAGCAGGTGGTATGTTATCTGCATTCAGCTCCTTTGCTCTGCTGCAGGGCTGCAAGCTGAATACAGCGTAATCAGCGATTCCGTGGAGAATGCATCACCATGGACAGCAAACACAGGATGCGGTCGGTGTTATCTTCTCTCCAGCTGAACAATTATTTTATTACTTACCTAAAATCATCGTTCAACCGAAGAGTGAAATATGGGAGCATTTACACACAATGATCGCTCAAACAATGGCTTTTAAGCGATAATTGTTACGTGTAATTGGGCCTTTATCTGGCAAAGGATGTTTCAAATAAGGAAATAAGACTGAAAGTACGTGTTTTGCAAATGCTTTTCACGTTAAATAAATAAGTACTTTACATTAAATAAAGGTACACAAAGCCTGGTTATTGACAAATCTGTTACCCTCAAGAAAAACTGGTTTGATTAAGCCACACATCAATGAAAGCAATTTTCAGTAGACCTCAGAAATAGTGTTATAGAAAAGCATGAAGTTGGAAAAAGCCACAAAAGGATTGCTAAAGTCCTGATCGTACATCAATCCATGGATAGACAAATGATCTGCAAATATGCAAAATTCAGGACTGTCCCTACTCTACATAGACGCCCTGTTAAGATCACTCCAAGAGCGCAACAATGGGCAATCCTGAAAGGGGTGAGAAAAAAGCCAATGACAACAGCAAAAGACCCCTTAGACTATATTAGAAAAACACAAAGTACAGAAATTGAGTTCATGGAAGGATACCAGTAAGGAAGTCGCTGCTATTCAAAAAAAACATTGTGACTCCTCTCAAGTTTGCCTGAGTCCACTTGGATATTCCACAATGCTACTGTGTAATTGTTCTATGGACAGATGAGACAAAAGTGGAAATTTTTATCACAAACGTGTAACAGTATGTGCGACATTTACTAAGCCCAGCATTTGCGATACTGGGCTTAGTATGATTTTCCCTGCTGCATACTGTGCTGAATACATGAAGGCTACCATAGATGTGGCAAGCCTTTACAGTAATATCAAACATGATTTGGGCCTAAGAGCTGTAGATTATTTTCTTTCAACTAGAGGTGTTCATTTTAGTGAACATAATGAGTGTTACGTTGTGCTGCTGCGACCTGTAGTACTAAGGTTTCTAGCAGCACAGCCCCACAGGTGGTGGTGTTTGAGCTGGCTGGGTGTGGTATTCCCCAGCAGCCAATCTCCTTTAGCCTTCAGCATATATAAACTCTGCTCCTGTCAGTATCTGTCTGGTGTTCAGGGTGAGCAGTCATGTTACTTCAGCTTGCTGTGTGACTTGTGTCCGGTTGTCTGTCCTGTTGCAGCTTGCTGTGTGAACTGTGTTCTGTTCTGTCCTGTTGCAGCTTGCTGTGTGAACTGTGTCCGGTGCCGCTGGACTCCTGGTTAGTGTAGGGACTCTCGGTATAGCCAGGAGCTGGAAGTGGCCCGCTAGCTTCCATGTTTTGTACAAAATGTCAAGTAATACCTGGTATTTATATTCATCTTACTATCTGCTATTAGTGATTGCATTCTGCCTGCTGTATGCTGTGTATTCTGTCTCTGTGTGTCCTGTTGGTCTGTCCCTGTCATGTGTATGTGTCCTGTTCTGGTGGCGTGGTTCCTAGGAGCAGCTTGGGCCCAGTTCCAAAGACCGCTGGGCTGCCCTTTATTGGAGCGATGTCCTCGCTTAAGTAGGGCCATGTCATCCTCCTTGTAGCACAGGGCAAGTTGCATGAAACCCGTGCGTATCCTCATCTCTTGATCACGATCGTGTGGGCCCCGTGTTTAGTTTGCCCACACGATCGTAACAATGAGTTTGTTTTGGAGTTACTTACATTCATTCTACATCACAATTATTTTCTTTTTGATAACACTTTTTTTTCTTCAATCGGTTGGCACTGCAATGGGCACGACATGTGCCCCTTACATATGCAAAACCTTTTTTTAGTGTTGTAGGAATCCACTGTGGTCTTTATGGATGAAATGGAGGTTCCATCTAGTTATATTTTACTGTGGGGATGCAATATTGATGTTATTTTGGTTTTTTGGCATGGAGCCACTTTCGAAAACTTTGTTGCATCCCTAAACAACAATACTATTGGTATGAAATTTACATATCAGTATCATGAGTTTCATATGCAGTTTCTGGATCTCAATATCAGATTGGATGGTGAAGGTAGAATCCAAACTGACATTTTCAATAAGGAGACTGCTACCAACAACCTCTTACACTGGCAAAGCTGGCATCTGCCAACATTGAACAGGGACATACCGACTGGTCAGTAATTGAAAGCGAGGATAAATTGTTCAGACTTGTCCTCTTTCAAATCAGAGTGTGATACTCTATTAAAATTTAGACTAGAGGATATCCATCTGCATGTCCAAGAAAAGCTTACAGCAGGGATAAACATACACAATGTAATACCCTTCTGTATTCTGGTGTGAGCAATGCTGACAACACCGGAACTGACAGGATTAGGTGTGCCGGGACATCTGACGGCTGCACAGACCAGACTTATTCTATTGGCCTGTCCTTTTATCTGACTCGGATATATCTGAAGCTATTAATACTTATCCAAGCATCACCTTCTGTCGTGGTCACAATTTAAAGAACATGCTTGTTTGTAGTTATTTTTTAGGGTCCTTCCAGTCTCGTAATCTGGGAGGGATGCAACTGGGACTGGGAATCAGTAAGTATTAGAGAGGAATATTATTTATGTTGTCACATTAAAGGAGGAAAATGAGTGTGCACGCTCTGAGACATCACGCTAGTATTGATTGCTCGGGCATCATAGCGCAAACTATGCTTACATCCAGGCCTTGCGGAGATTTTTATTCCATCGGCACATTTCGATATACGGAGCATGCTCTGCTTGATGAACATTGGCAATGCCTCTGCCTTATGGGGACTTTTATTCTATCAGCCCGTTTTGGTCTACTGAGCATGCTGCAGCTGATAAGAACAGGGAATACATGAATATATGTGTTCTTCTATTGGCTGCCACACACTGTTTCTCCTATTGGCTGCCACACACTGTTTCTCCTATTGGCTGCCACACACTGTTTCTCCTATTGGCCGCCACACACTGTTTCTCCTGTTGGCCGCCACTCACTGTTTCGCCTATTGGCTGCCACACACTGTTTCGCCTATTGGCTGCCACTCACTGTTTCTCCTATTGGCCACCACACACTGTTTCTCCTATCGGCTGCCACACACTGTTTCTCCTATTGGCTGCCACACACTGTTTCTCCTATTGGCGACCACACACTGTTTCTCCTATTGGCCGCCACACAGTGTTTCTCCTATCGGCTGCCACACACTGTTTCTCCTTTTGGCCGCCACACACTGTTTCTCCTTTTGGCCGCCACACACTGTTTCTTCTTTTGGCCGCCACACACTGTTTCTCCTATTGGCTGCCACACACTGTTTCTCCTATTGGCTGCCACACCGTGTTTCTCCTATTGGCCACCACACACTGTTTCTCCTTTTGGCCGCCACACACTGTTTCTCCTTTTGGCCGTCACACACTGTTTCTCCTATTGGCCGCCAAACGCTGTTTCTCCTATTGGCTGCCACACACTGTTTCTCCTATTGGCTGCCACACTGTGTTTCTCCTATTGGCCACCACACACTGTTTCTCCTTTTGGCCGCCACACACTGTTTCTCCTATTGGCCACCACTCACTGTTTCTCCTATTGGCTGCCACACACTGTTTCTCCTATTGGCCACCACTCACTGTTTCTCCTATTGGCTGCCACACACTGTTTCTCCTATTGGCCGCCACACACTGTTTCTCCTATTGGCTGCCACTCACTGTTTCTCCTATTGGTCGCCACTCACTGTTTCTCCTATTGGCCACCATTCACTGTTTCTCCTATTGGCTGCCTCTCACTATTTCTCCTATTGGTCTTTGCACTGACATCTGTGTATTACGCCCAGAGCCACTTATGGTTGATCCCTCTGTGTCTCACACAGCTGATTGGTGGTGGGGATGATACTGATCCCACTTCTTGCTGATTTATATGTCACTTACAGCCGGGCGCTGCATCTAGAGCTTGATGCACCACTGAGGACGCCAGTTATCTGGCGAAACTTGTCAGGGGAGCTCTAGTGCTAAGTTTTAGCTTCTGATTTATGCTGTAGGCATTTATCTCCTCGCTACTGATTAGTATATTAGTAGCACTGATACCAGTCAGTGACTAGTGTTATATATGCACTAGTTTACATTGTCATATTGGTTTTTTTGGCTCAATGTGCATAAGCCATCGTGTTGAAGTCAGTGGAGTGAGCGCTAGCTCCGCCGTTCCTAATAAAGTATATATACACCTAATGTGTTCAGTGAAGCAGGTAATTTATATGTTCGGACACTTTCAGTCTGTATAATCATTTTGTTTTGCTTTTTTGCTATAGCATATCTGTCTGGGGGTAGTAGGGGGGAACAGGGGGGAGCTCTCTCTCTCTCTTTCCCCCCCTTACTTCCCACCACAACCCCCCGCTCACCCCTGGCGCCCACTGAATCTTTTCGCCTGATTAGGCAGTTACTTGAAAAAGCGATGCTCGATCCAGTAATTGCTCTAAACGAGCATGTTCGCTCATCTCTACACCTTACACCAACATCAAAACCTCACCCCAACTGTGAAGCCTCGTGGAGGGAGTATTGTGGTATGCGGCTGATTTGCTACCTCAGGATCATGCACACTATGATTATTGAGGGAACAAATAATTGTTATGGTGCAGACCCTCACACACTGGGTGATGTAACACAACAGTGACCCAAAGCACACAAGTCAGTCACCTAAAAAATGGTTTTACAAGAGGATTTGTGTTTTGGAGGGGCCAAATCGGAGCCCTGACCATAACCCTATGGAGATGCTTCTAGCATGACCTGAAGAGGGCTGTGCACGAAAGACACCCCAGAAATAGTGATGAACTTAAACATGTTTTCAGAAAGGAAGGGTCTAGAATTCCTTCTCGGTGTTGTGCAAAACTTATTTTTTGACAGGAAGTCTTTGCTACTGAAGGTCTCCCTGCACTGTGAATGCTTAATAAGAGAAGTGTGTTTGTGTGTTCTTAGGTTTAGTTAGATTGTGTCTAGAATTGTGACTTAGATAAAGGCAGACCACATTTTATTAGCAATCAATGAAGAAAAGGTTCACTTACTTTTTCTTGCAACAGTATATGCACAATTAGCAGGTGGACAAAATGAGCTTTAATCGATGTGCTACCCTTTAACTATGAAATCATTACTAAACTTACTCTAGTTTGCTAATAACATCTAAAAAGAGCTTGGCTCCATCTTGATAAGATGCCATCTCTGCTTGCTCTTGTAGGGATCCCGAGTGGCCTCTAAGTGCCAATGTGTAGAATAGCATGTCTGGCACAGTAGGCTCTGTTGCTGTCTGTGATAACGTAGGGTGTAGAGCAGCTGGTATGGAGACATTTATGCTCCATGCTGTATGAACTGATTAATTTCTTCTTTCAATATCACACAACGCATTACACTAAAACATTTAAAGGGATACTGACCCCATTTGCCCCTAAATGTTTTAATACAACAAGGTCAGTTTGACTTTCTGTGGTCATTTCCACTTGGAATCACAGATAATTGGCTACTATGTACACAAAATTAATCTTTTATAGTCTATCCAGGCATCATGAAGGGTTGGAAGCAGAAGAGGGGAGGGCAGGGGATCAGGAGACTTTCAATGCTTTTCTATCCTCATTGATAACATTGACAAAAGAAATGATGCACCAAAGGAAGAGTTGTTGGAATCGGATGAAACTTTATATGTGTGATTGTAGCGATGATATACTGTATGTAAGTGATTACAATATTGGAGTGAAAATATATGTTTCTTGGGGAAAACTGTTACAATTCAAAGCAGGATCTAGTACCCCCCTGGGCCGCCTCTAGCCTGGATACATGAGGTGAATCGGGCAGGCATGGAGGCATAGAGGCTCCGTATGGTATCCCGCGGCACATTTACCCACAGATGTTACAACTGAGCCTCTAGATCCAACACACTCTTTGGCTGCGGAAGCGGAGGTTCCAGCTGGTCCCATAAATGCTCAATCGGTGATAAATCTGCCAACCGGGCAGACCAAGGAAGTGTGGCAACCTTGCAGAGGCATTCCTGGGAAACCCCTGCTGTGTGTGGATGGGTATTATATGGCAACACATGTGGCTGCAGGATGTCCTGAACATATAGCTTGAATGTTACTGTCCCTTGTATCACTATTAGACATGACCATCACGCCAGCAGTGGGGGCCATGTGCCACGCCACAGCAAAGGCAGGATTGAGACGCTAACCATCAGGTCTTCATATTCGAACACGACCATCAGTAGCTCCCAAAAAGAACCTGGAATCGTTAAAAATATAAGTTTCCAGTCCGTAGTGGCCCAGGTTTTTTTTTCACGACACCACTACAAATGAAGGCGAAAGTGTTGGGGTGTTAATGGCAGAACAGTTAATGGGCACTGTGGCACCAAGTTTCTTTCTGCTAAGCACTTGGAAATGGTCCGGGCAGAAGCAGGATCCTTTAATGCCACCTGTGTCTGGATGTTGGGCAACAAAATTATTATTGGATCTGGTCCTACTTATCTGCAGATCAAACGATCCTCTCTACTGGTGGTCTGTCTGGGCCATCCGGAGCCTGTGCGCCATTTGTGCGTGCCTGCACTCAGCCAATGCTCCCAACATCAGATTAGAATGGCCTAGATGGCGGATAGATCATTAAAACAGCCATCCTGCTTTTCTCATTCCAATGATGTGCCTCCTCTTCAAAAGTTGTTAACTGGGCAAAATGTCTTGAAGTACGTCGTAGAGGCGTCTAGTGGTCAACGATTTCTCAACAAGAGGTAAAGTAGCCTCTGAAAGCCTTTTTATAGGGGCAACAAAGGAAGCGCTTGCATATGCTCTGCTGACAAGACCCCGTGTCTAATCAGACCACAACTGTAACCATTTACATATTCGCCTTAGACATAACTACAGGACGAGTTTTGCCGCAATCTGACATTTCTATCCTTAAATATGCTAATTAAAAATTAAAACGCTCTCCTATGAACATTTTCAGCAATTCCCTAGCATAATGATAATGTTGGAATTGCTTAATGGTGACATTACCCTGCACACATGGTCAGAAGTCTACATTCTGCTAATGATGTGCACACTCAGTACCGAGGATAATGTAACTCTCTAGACCCATCTACAGAATACAGGGGCTATAAATGAAGCTTGTATTTTGTGAACTGCATAAGGGAGAACAATTCCTGGGCAGGCCTGACCTTAGGTTGTATGGTGACTGTTGTGAAATTGCCCTTTGGTGCCCCCAGTCCATTTATTATTGTTATGTAATATTGGCGTTTGTTGACCTGGAGCATTACTAGAGTCATAAAAAAAACAGACGTGCAAAAGAGATTGTTTAAAAAAAAAAAAAACACGTGTAAGCACAAAGACATCCCCCCCCAAAAGAAATAAAATTATATATACATATATATATATATACACATACATACACACACACCACACACTAGTTGATATACTTGGCTTTGCCTCAGTAAATTTTGGTACAGGTGTTTACTGGTGTTTCGCACAGAAAATGTTATAAAGTCATGGTTACTTCAGAGGAACCAAGGAATGAGATATGTATACACATAGAAGAGCGTAAGATTCTCCTCAGACTGCATGTACCGATGTCCCTCTGCAGAATGTGGCACTTCCCCCCACGCTCCTAATTTTTTCCCCTAAAGGTAACACCTTTTTTATTCAATTTTACCCCCTGACTGGAGGCTGCAGCTTCTTTTTAGCCTTAAAGGCATGTTCCATCCCTGCAGTCTATGGCCGCTTCCTTTTGTACTTTACAGCCTTTCTGTATAGTCACATAGAGATCAGGTAAATTGTCCTCAGTATATATGCATAGCGGTGAGGTAGATTCTCCTCAGTATATGCACATAGAGGTGAGGTAAATTCTCCCATTATATACACAGAGAGGTGAGGTAGATTCCCCTCAGTATATAGAGGTGAGGTAGATTCTCCTCAGTATATACACATAGAGGTGAGGTAGATTCTCCTCAGTATTTACACACAGAGGTAAGGCAGATTCCCCTCAGTATATACACGTTGAGGTGAGGTAGATTCTCCTCAGTATATACACATAGAGGTGAGGTAGATTCTCCTCAGTATTTATACACAGAGGTGAGGCAGATTCCCCTCAGTATATACACATAGAGGTGAGGTAAATTCTCCTCAGTATATACACAGAGAGGTCAGGTAGATTCTCCTCAGTATACAAATCATTTCCCAAGACCTTATCACTGATAGGGTCTTAGCATGGATTTTCGCACTGTTTTTCCCACTTAGAATTGAATATTGAAGCTGTGACCCCTTAACTTTTCCTACTTAGGACCTAAAGAAAGATCATCCCAAATTTCATGTTTGTATGACACCGGGAAGTTAGTGAATTAGATTAGGGACATTACACAGGGGGTCGCTAACTTTTGCGGTTAGAATTGAATAATGAAGCTGCGACCCCTTTACTTTTCTTATTTAGGACCTAAAGAATTGTCTTGCTAAATGTCATGTTTGTACGACACTGAGAAATTAGAGCATTAGTGGTGAGTCAGTCAGTTAGTGAGTCAGTGAGTAGTGAGTGAGGGCTTTCATCTTTACATTATTGAACATTTGCTTCTCCAGCATCCTCAGTACGTTCTTCTTACCTACACAAACCCTCCATCCACAGTGCCCAAGATGGGTATAATGGCCAACTTGGTGCCCCACACAGGAACTGGTCGGCCTGTTATGCTTCATACACAGCAGTGCCTCCTCTTGTGCCACCACACAATAGTGCAATTCTGACAATGTTTTTTGGGGATTTCTTTTTTACAGCATTCACGCGTTAACTTTTTCTATAGGTTAGTGTTATAAGTGTGACATCAAATGTATATAGTTTATATGTTTCATTTTAAATACATAAAGAACAGAGATGAGCGAACCTACTCGTTTAGGGCGATTTCGCATTCGAGCACCGCTTTTTTCGAGTAACTGACTACTCGGGCGAAAGATTCGGGGGCGGCATGGTGGAGCGGGGGGTTGCAGAGGGGAGTGGGCGGAGGGGGAGAGAGAGAGAGCTCCCCCCTGTTCCCCACTGCTACCCCCCGCTCCACCACGCCGCCCCCCGAATCTTTTCACCAGAGTAGTCAGTTATTCGAAAAAAAACGCTGCTCGATTGCGAAGTCGCCCTAAACTAGTACATTTGCTCATCTCTAATAATGAACCTTTTCGGAAAACATTGTTTTGTTTGCCAAATTTCGAGACTCATAACTGTTTATTTTTCCATCAATGGGGTTGTGTACATGTAGTGGCCCGGCGTTAACGGGGCCCCTCCATAATGTATTTGTCTTGTGCCTATGTGTTGTCATTGTATTTCATGTTGTATGAATATGATGTGTATTGCATAGCTGCAGCACTGAATGGGTTAACTGTCTGGTACGTGAGATGTCTGGAAAATGTTTCTTGTTGTTTGTCATGTGATTGTGCTTCGTATATGTGATTTCAAGGTGTTGTACAAGGAGTTCTGTTCTGGTCTTGCAAGAGAGAGGGGTGTTTGGAGCTCTGTAGGTGAGCCACACAGACACAATCAATTCTTTGAGGACCGGAATGGAAGAGGCTGGGAGGTTTCCACCAGCCTTCCCTGGGCCTGCTTTACCCAGGAGATACCAGTGTTACCCCTGAACACTGTGTGTGAGAGAGAGAAGAGCCGCCATGCAGCGTGGAGTGCCTGTCTGCCAAATGTGAGTGCTGACCGGTAGAGAGCTAGAGAGAGTAAAGGATTTGGGCCAGGAACGGAACCCGCAGATAACCTGGACTGTGGATTCTTTTGATATCCTGTGATTCCCTCCATGTCGCACCACTTTGTGTTTTGCACCATTTCCTGCTGAGTTTATACTATTGTTGGACTGTAACTAATTCTTCCAGTAAAGGAACACTGCCAACCGTTCCCGGCTTTGCTTTAAACGTTCCCCTGTGTGCAAACTACTTATTTTTTCTACCATCTGTATTTACCGCAGAGGAAGGAACGGTGGCGTCACTTGTGACAGGACTTTAAAGTAAACCGCCATAAAGGTTTTCCCCATGTGAAACTCCTCCAGTGGTAGCTTGGACGGATCCCGTGCTACCCCCCAGGGGAGGAGATAGTAGAGCCCCGTGATAAGGCCTAACTCTACCCCGCTATCTCTTCGGCTGTGGGTCCGCGCTCCTCGGACGCTGCATAAGGACTTGCTTTTTGTGGGGCGAGCTATAGTTTTGATTGGTACCATTTTGAGGTACATAAGATTTTCCTATCACTTTTTTGGAGGGGAGAAGGGGGTGCAAAAGTTACCAAAATTAGCAATTCTAGAGTTGTGTTTTTTTTATTTTTATGGCTTTCACTTTGTGAGATTAATAATGTGACATACTTTTGCTGAAGCAATTATGTTTATTGTTTATATTTTTTACATCGGGTGATTTTTGAACTTTTAATATGTATGTATGTATTATACATATATATTTTCAAATAAGGTTTTTAGTCAAATTTTGTTTTCATTTTTTTGAATCCCACAAAGCTACTAAACCATGCCATCTCTTGTACAATACACTGCAATACTAATGTATTGCAGTGTATTGTTTATGCTCTGTCATCTTATTACAATCGCATTGATGAGGGACTGAGTCCCCTCCTGTTGTCAACTACTTAGATGCAGCAGTCCACAATGACTAGTGCATTTAAGGGGTTTAAATGCCGGGGTCAGAGCTTTCTACGATCCTGTCACTGAACAGCTGAGCTACTGGCTAAAGCTACCACACCATAAGAATGCATATAAGCAGGTTTAAAACCTCTTAGTGACTGGAGAAAAGAGACATATGGGCAATTACTAAGTGCTTAAAGGGGTTATCCAGGCTTTAAAAATTGAGCTCCTTGTCCTTGATGGGGGGGGGGGGGGGGGGGAACTGGGCACCATAATTCGGGACCTATGTAAGTTTTTGCTATGGGGCCTGTGACCGGAGCTGTATTAGATGGGATGTATATTTCTCCCAGACTTCCGTCCTTCCTTCTGCGGGAGCTCTTATGCTCTAGAAGCTACTGTGAGTACAGACCTATAACTGAACTTGTGTTGCTTATGTGATTAGGCTGGAAGGAAGTAGCCCGTCAGTCGGCAGTTGGTGGTGTCTGTTTTACTAAGTGGAAGTTAATTGGTCCATTTGTTTCCAATCAGGGGTTCCGTCACTACACCTGCGACATAACCTCAGTGGTTGAACCCCCACTGATCAAACACTTATCTTGTGAATAGAGGATAAGTTTCAACTTTGGAAGACCCCTTTAATATAATGCATTTGGGTAGGGCTCACAGGGGTTCCCGTCTGGCCCAAACATGGTTGCAATGGAAACACCATTGGAAATGAGATGGCCAGGAGGATGGAAACAGCCAAGTGTGGCCAGGGGTAAGCAGTTTAGGTAACTCCCATAGAACTTCTAAGTTATGGAAACAACATAGCTTGTTATAAAATGCAGTTTTTTTTAACCCCCATTGAGTTCTATAGGAATTTCAGAAACAACGAAGGCCGCTTGGATGTTTCTGTTGTTTCAACCATCCCTGGTCGCCTCATACAACTGAAATAGACACAGGTCCCAGTGGTGACAACACAGTAGTCTTAGTAACTGGAATCTACCTGCATTGTCTGGTATCCACTTACCGTCCCAAAGATGTTGTGCTCTTCCTCCCTCGGGACTTTGAACTGCAGCTCTGCTTATTCAGATTGGCTGCTGTGTTCAAGTACAAGCCCTTCATAAACTCATCAACTCAGTGTATGGGGAGCTGGTCTGCATTACAGTTCAGAAGCTGTTGGAAGTAAAAGATTATTAAAGAAGTATTCCGGGCATTTACCTCCTTGCATTATTGATGACCCATCCTCAGGATAGGTCATCAATAGTTGATCGACAGGGGTCTGCCGCTCGGGACCACCGGCAATCAGCAGATCTCAGCCCACACACTCACTGCAGCGGGGGCAGACACCCACATTAGGTCAGAGCCGAAAGTGTAATAGAAGGCTTCGCTGCCATGGAAATCAATGCTCAACCTTCTATTGTACTTCTGTCTCCGACCCCAAAGTGAATGGAGCTGTCAATATCAGGACCACTGTAGTAAGTGCAGGGGCTGAGATCAGCTGATCGCTGGGGTCCCAAGCGGCCCTGGGGGTGGATCATTAATACTACATAGGGTTTAATAACCTTTAATAACCACCAAACACTGAGGCAAATGTGCATTAATAAAGAGGATCTGGATTTCTCCTTTGACACGCACTGTTATTGTAAAGGGCTCCCTATAAAGGGTTAAACCATTACCATGTCAGCAGGCCACGAGATGCACCAAAAAGTGCACCAAATTGCTGTGCACACCAAAATTTGTGACAAATTCCAGCATAGTAGAATGGTGCATGAGAGAGAATGAGTGCTGATTGGCTGAGGCTCCACAAATAAAAAGTACAATTTTTGCTGCGCCATCAGGAGAGTGTCAGTGATGTCAGTGAGAGAGCAGTTGGTGCTGCTGGCGACTCGGGAATGAAAGGTGGGATAGGCTGCAGAGGGGCCATTTAGAAAGTGCAATGAGCACTGCACAGGAGGAATTGGGGGTCTGCTGGCCGGAGCCAGAAAGGAACTGGACTGTGCAACATTACAGATACAGAGCAGAGGATAAAGAAGCCACCATAAGAGATCCTGAGACGTTGTGCTGTGGAAACAGGGACTGCCTGACCAGAGAGGGCTAGCTGATATAGCAAAGAGACTGAGCAAAGGAAACCGCAGCAGAGTTGCTCTCCTGGCCCAAGACAAGCTTGAGTCGGTAGAAGCAGTGACCCCTGTGCAACAGAGCCATAAGTAAGGCTGGCCTCAACACAAACACTAGAGTCTACACACCAGAAAGGGACACAGTTCATTAGTAAGCAGGCCTGCTATTGGAGTTAGGACCAACATTATGGATAGCAGATCTTGTGCCAGCTTCGGTTGTTGGAACCCAGCTCATGAACTGTATTCCTTCAAGGGACATTGCAGAGGTATAACATATATGAGTGTTAACCTTGGAACATCTGTGTATCATGTTACTCATCTATGCATCAGGACTTATCACCATACAGAATCTTCATTATTATTTTCCTGTCATTGCTGTTAGTTTGTATTGCATTAAAAGTATTAGAGCCATAGCTAGCATAAGGGGAATTCTATGATAAAATATAATTGCGTATTTGTTATTATACCATTATTCACTTCCATTACTCTGTTCAAAAAAAAAAATCCATATTTTTGTAACTCCTTCTTCTGCATCATACCCTAAATCTGTATCGCGATATCACTACCCTCGACATTCTCATGTAATCACCAATCATACATTAATTATTCTATTACTAATTTCCAATGACTTACAAGCCTTTCCCTTGCTTAGTCCCCATATATGTCCCTATAACCTCAAGTGTTACTTCAACGAATCACTTTCAACAAACCCGCCCTCCTCGCGATGATATAAGAATATCTGGCACTCCTTTATTTTACTCCTTTTAACCTAATTATGCTTTTCCTTAGACTGTACCTCCATAGAACTATATGACTACAGATTAAAGCTAGATGCATCTGAAAGCTTGGGAAAAACTCCAGGCATCTGTATTGCCGTTGGCACAATCAATAACTTGAAGGCAGTGAGTGCAGAAGACGTGAGGGGTGATGCATTTAATGAGATGGATTGGATAAATTCAGAGTCTGGGTCAAGCATCTCAGTCTGTAGGACTTAACCAGGATTTGTGGGCGTTAAGCCAGGTAAACGTATATGGTCAGTTCTAGACTCCAGGGAACTGCAAGTGAAATGGCTAAAAAAAATGATATCTGCTTGTTTTATCAATGTAATCAAGAAAAAAAATCTATAAAAATTGGATTTCGATGCATTTTGAAATTCAATGAAGACTTTCCTGGAAATGCATCGGTTAAGGAGAAGTTCCAGTAGTGAGAGAAAGTCGGAGCATAACTAGGAGACTGATTGAATACCAACTCCTTGATATTATGCTATTGGAAACATATAAGACTACAGAATTTTTTTTACTTTTGCAATTTAATTAGATTTACTCGAATGGGGCTGAGTTGTAATACCATACATAACCTTTACACAAGGGTGGCACTGTTCCTGGAAGAAAAAGCAAACCCTTTTTTTGTAATCACATAGACCCTTTAGTCATGTACTTCATATTCTAGCTAGGATAAAGCATTGCTCCTGTTGCTGTAGTGTTTGGGTGTTTCTGTCACATTCATGCATATTTCTGTTACGATCAGCAGGACTTTTCCAGACGCATTGTTATTTCTTGCTTTCTACGCTTTTTGTTGGGAATGGTAGATGCTATGAGGCGTTAGAGCAGATAAGCTAAACACACTGCTCAGCCTAAGGCTTTATTCCCCATCAGCGTATATAAGCCGTTTTCACGGCCGGCCTATATACGCTATGATACGAGCTGTAAAAACTCGTGCATATACGCCGAGGCTACCATGCTGTTGAGTCCCCTTCTCTCTCCCTCGCCAGCTCACCTCCTCTCTCCTCCCCATCGGCTGTTTGCAATGGGAGGGGGCGGGACGAGGGCAGAGCTAAGCACCACCCAGTCCCGCCACCTCCCATTGCTGGCTGCGGCCACTTGACCACAGCCAGCAATGGGAGGAGGCGGGGTGGGTGGTGCTTAGCTCCGCCCCCTCCCATTGGAATCAGCCGGAGGGGAGAAGAGAAGAGGGAGGGAGTTTAGCAGTCACACTGCTAAACCCCCTCCCACTTCCTTTCTCTGGCCGCTGTCAGTGGCTCCCATAGTAGCCCATGCAGCAACTGACGTATTCCGGCCCAAAAGATAGTTCAAGGACTATCTTTTGGGCCTGACATAAAAACACCCAACGCTATATTGGCCTTGCTGGGCGCTTTTATATCGCAGGAATACGGCCATGTGATCTGATGCATTGGAATCCAGTGCATCAGATCACAGCGTATATCGGCCGACTGTGAAAAAGGCAAGCCGATATACGCTCATGGGAAAGAGCCCTAAGCCTGCTTTAGAGGGGAATATCTGGTTAGCCTCTCTTTAAGTATTCATGGTTTCAGCAGTGTGGTGCAGTTGATAGCTGTAACAACCTGCGTTTAATTCAGTATCCATTGCTCTAGTTCAAAGTATTTAGTTCTAGTATAGTTTGTCCAGTCATTGTGTCTTCTTTCTTGGTTATTCCTAGTCTTGTCTGTGGTTTGTCTTATCATTCTTTTCTCGTTTCTGTCTGTCATGGCTCATATTGCAGCATTGCTTCTTTGTGTTTTCTCAGGGATAGTGTTTTAAACAGGGATTTCCAATAGGAAAAATTGAGAGCTACTTTGGGGCAGTGGTACCTCATGTTGAGAGATAGTATTGGGGATTAGGGAAATGCTTAGGGATAACTAGCATTAAAGGGGTATTCCAGACATTTACTATTGATGACCTATCTCCAGTATAAAAAGCAATAAGGACAGCGCCCCTCTTATGAATATCCAGATAAGCCAAGCAATATGGTGAAGTAAAAATTAGAAACGACTTACCCGGTGTAGGTGGAGGGTGCTTCCCATTGGGGGAGGACCCTTCCACTCCACACCTCCAAGTCCTGGTCAGCACGTAGAGTCAAAGGACGAGCATCAGCAGGATCCAATGAAACATAGAATGTATTCCTTAAATGACCCCCCGTGGAAGCGGGGAGGAGCTAGCCCAAGGTTGTTGTATCCCCCAAAAACAAGGGGATTCAACTCCTCAAGAGGAAAACAAATGGAAGGATATACGAAAATATCTTAGGCGCTCCAAAGGACCATTCATATTAAAGTGAAAATGCAGGAAATCCCTGCTTAATTTATTCAAAAGATAAATAAAACAATAGCAAAAAATATGCCAGTAGCAGATTATGCAAATATGCAACGCGTTTCGTCGCCCCTATGGCGACTTTCTCAAGCATAAACATAAACACTCACATAAAGCCATATATATCTAAAATTAAACACTTACATTAAAACATTGACCAATCCTAGTGCATCCATCTGTTTCCTCTGGCGTGTCCTTGTGGAAATGCCCGCTGAACTTGCAGCCCGGCATAGTCCGTAGGACTTCCGGGTTGCGGCCGTTACGTAACACGTCATGACGCCTAAAGCGTCATGACTGCCACCCAGAGGATGTACGTAGGCTCTCTAACCTACGAACCTCGGTCCGGATGTATGATGTAATGACGTTTTAACGTCCTTAACATGTGACCGCACCTAAGGTGTATAGGTTTCTATGGTAACCCCACCGGTGCTTAGTCACACATGGATTCTGGTAATAGGAAAAAACTCTATGTGGCCCGCTCCCACGTCATTACATCATACATCCGGACCGAGGTTCGTAGGTTAGAGAGCCTACGTACATCCTCTGGGTGGCAGTCATGACGCTTTAGGCGTCATGACGTGTTACGTAACGGCCGCAACCCGGAAGTCCTACGGACTATGCCGGGCTGCAAGTTCAGCGGGCATTTCCACAAGGACACACCAGAGGAAACAGATGGATGCACTAGGATTGGTCAATGTTTTAATGTAAGTGTTTAATTTTAGATATATATGGCTTTATGTGATTGTTTATGTTTATGCTTGAGAAGGTCGCCATAGGGGCGACGAAACGCGTTGCATATTTGCATAATCTGCTACTGGCATATTTTTTGCTATTGTTTTATTTATCTTTTGAATAAATTAAGCAGGGATTTCCTGCATTTTCACTTTAATATGAATGGTCCTTTGGAGCGCCTAAGATATTTTCGTATATCCTTCCATTTATCTCCAGTATAAATTATCAATTGTTGAGCATCTGGGGTACACCCCTCAGGATGCCTTCCATTACAATACCAATTCTTCACTGCGGTCAGAGCCAGAAGTTTAATAGAAAGCATCTCTCCTACTGATTTCAATGGAACAGAAGGCTTTCTATTACTCCTCTGATGCTGATCAGCAATGTAGATATGTGGCCCCACTGCAGTGACAGTGGGCTGGAGGGTCAGCTGATCAATGGGGTCTTGAGTGACAAACCCCTGCTGATCAACTATTTATAACCTATCCTGAGGATAGGTCATCAATAGTAAATACTCAGAAAACCCCTTCAAGGACAGTGTTTCTTTGGTCATTATCCGTTTCATAACTTGGATCGGTGGGCCCTGGACAACCAGTCCGACACTGTGAAATCGTACTGAAATTAGTCATGCATTCTTGATATTGTTAAGGTATCACTGTCATTTCGGATTACTCAGAAGGTATATTTATTCCTACATGTAGCTAGCAGTAGATAGTGTCTAGACCATCTAAGGTAAAAGTTCAGTAACCTAACCATTATTTTTATTCCATTTTGTATTTTTATTCATGTGTTCGCAAATGTTGTACATTTTGGTTACTCCATCTACTGCATCGTATCCTGAATCGTTCATTGCTACACCTTCACCTGCAATACCTGCGCTAAAATTCCTAAGGTCTGTAAGAGTGTAATTCTCCTTTCTACAGTATATCGTTTAAAATAGTCCCCCCCCCCCCCCCCCCCTCACGACAATATGAACTACCAGGCGGTCACATGTGGCCCAGAGGTCTCAATAGAGCATCAAAGATTACTCAAGGTTTACGTCTTCTTGCAGCTATTAATGGGCTGTGAAACCTAATTAAGATTTTTACTTTGACTCTAGGACAGAGATCATCACTTCATCTCAGCATTGATGGAAGTCTACTGTCTTCTGATCAATGGGGAGAAGAGTGCATTTATGTTTATATGTGATGTGCTATTTGTGACCTATTATTATGCAGAGAATGCCTGCAGGGCAGCAGTGTATTTTCAAGAGAATTGCCTCAGCCCATTTTTAAATACCTTATTAGGAGTAGGACATGCCAAAGTGGGGGAGACCACAGGGAAGAAAGATGGTTGTCATGGGTGGCTCTGTAATCTCTTCCGGCAATGGCGGCTCAGTCGCAGCACAGTGGCACAAAGGGTTTTTTGTAACTTATGGTTTCTAATGGTGGTTTGTCACATGACGCCAGCACTTCATTCGGGACTCTGGTACAACTCCCACAGTCCTAGTTATCTGTTGGGCTTACTGCACGATTATAAGGCAGTATAAGATGGGCCTCTTTGGTTTCCCTGGCTTTGTCATCACTGAGTATTTTTAGTAACTCACTGTTTTAGTGGGAAAACGACCCCAAATTCTCTCCTCCACACTGCAGGTTGGTAAGGAAGCTGGAGAATCCTGACTTCCTCACTCATAACACGCATTGCCTCTTCTCACTCTGAGGAACTCCTCTCGCCCGTCCTCCTCCCGACTCTCTCTGTTCTGCCTACAACTGCCTTCTAATCCTTTCCCACTCCGAAACTTTCTCTACTCCTCCCCCTAACATCCTGTCTTAACCTGCTATTTTCCCACTCTGGGAGCTCACACCATCCCCCTTTACCAATCAGTGGTAGCATGACAAGCAGCCAATAAGCAGCCAGCTGTTGCCAAGCAGTTAGCTTCAGAAGAAAGGTGGGAAAAAGGATTTCTCCAACGTACAGCACCTTCAATGTCTCCTAGGAGCCTATAGCTAGGTGTTACAGGACAAATGATTGTGACTATTCTGGAGGACCCTCCGGGCCACTACATCAGTGTAGCCTGCTCGGTTGTGGTATTAGATTTATGTAGTAAGCCCAGTTCTGTTACCATATCTATAGAGTAATCTTGGTTCTGGCATCATATCTATGTAGTAAGTTCAGTTCTGGTACCATATGTGTTTAAAAAGCATTGGATCCTATTAAATCTCCTAATTGGTGGAGGTCCACATTCTTCATACAGCCCAGGGTGCATACAATGTGCCAATAAGGGTTTGTTTACATCTGCATTAGGGCTTTACATCTCTCTGTTCCATTTCTGGACCACATAAACTTAATTAAAACAGAATTAAATGCTTCCTTTTCTTTACCATTGATTTCAATGAGTTAAAAAGACGGAAAGTTTTCAGTTCGCTTCTGTTCCGTTTGGTTTCTGTGTTTTTTAACAGATAACGCTGCAGGCTGCGCTATTTGTTTCCGTAGCAAATCAGAAACTCTAACAGAATGGAAGTAAACTGAAAGCTCTCTGTTTGTGTTCCATTTTTTGTGCCATAGCCCATGGGTCTTTAGTTATACCCCTGGGCACACTGTAACTGTTTGGAGGACTCATGGGGGGTGTAGGGGGGTGAGTGCAGCGCTGTAATTGTGGGGTTGGTGCTAGGAGCCATTATTAACAGTATGGGGTGCAAACAGAGGGGCGTAACAAACGGAGGGGCACACGGTAACTGCGGGTGATAACAGAGGGGTGCACTATTGGTGTGCTAGGAGAGGAGCTGGTAGCGGCTGGATAGGGAGAGCATTCAGAGCTAAGTAGTGGCTGGAAGATGTCATAACCGTCAGAAAGGCGAAACCCAAAAAATGGACGACACCAATCAAAGAAGGCTTCACCTGTGAATAGTTTTCCAACAGGTATGTCCTGTATGCTTTATTCTTCTTCTTCGGGAGTGATGCATGTGTTTCGGAGCTTGTGCCCTTAACCTTTTAAGACTATAGTAACGTCCCTTGCTGTTAGTACGGTATCATTGGTCCACTTAAAAGACCCAGCGATGCAACAGATTGTTTCGGGTGAATCAGAGCCAGTAGCCATGAAGAGCAGTAGGGAGGGGGCCCAAGTTGAACCCCTTATACCCAGGCCTATTGGCCTTTAGCTATGCCCTGGCTCGACATCAGAGTTCAGAGATCTGCTCCGTTACTGACTATTGTCACTATAGGGGGATGGTTTTCCCTCTAACTGGGGCAACCAATACAGTTACAGTGGAAAAGTGTGACATAAAAAGAAAATACAGTGTGAATGTCTTCCAGGGGGTCTTCTATGATATCATTGGGGACATACTGTTAAAAAAAAAAAAGTTACAGCATGAAATGCAATTCTATTAAAAAAAGAAGAGCAACCTAAACCGTTGCCATATCCGTCCTGTATCATATGATGCAGTCAGGCTGGAACAGTCATCCGAATTACGGGTGCATAATATGCTTGTGTGACACCAGCCTTGGTGACAACAGAATTCTCCTGGGGTTTCAGGATTATAGGAGACGGCTCAAAAATTTGCCCATGAGCCACCCTTTAATGATAAATCGTAAGTAGTGCCTGTGAAAGAGCTGGCAGTGTCCAGATCATCAGGATAGGCTGATAGGACTGTTGAGATACTGTGACACCACCCTACGCCAATCCACCCGACCCACCAGGGCACCCACCCAGGGATTGTAAATGAAGGCATGACAAGAATATAACTTTTGCTGGGTGGGAGTTGGTCACATCATTTATTAAAGGTTTGAGCCAATCATAACATTAACCAGAACTTCATGAATGACCTAACTGTTGATCGGAAGTGGAATGCCATCCGAAGGTTAATCCCTTCCAAGCTACCACATCACCGATTACCAGGAAAACCACCAGCTGTGACTTCCAATGACAAAAGAACAACAATGACAAAATAATAACTTATCAAAAACATCTGCTTTTTAACCAAGGTGCATTATAGTGTTTGTTTTTTCCTAATATAAGTAGTACATATAAAATTACAACAACCACAAGTTGTCCCAAAAAGCCCTAGTAGGCTTCACTGCAAGAGGCAGGAGATCAGACCAACCCACCCTTTTAAGCCCAGCTTGAGGCTGCTGGGAAGAGAGGGAGGTAAAAACCCAACCCCTTGGGCGGGGAAGCATGTTGAACAAACTAACCCCTTCACAGCTAATGCATTAGCACAGCCAAGGAAGGAGGAAGGGGACCAAGGGGTGGGTGCCTAAAAAGGAAGAGGCAAAGGGCCAATAACTCCCTAAGCGGTCGCGCGCTCTACCAATGGTGTAGTCTCTGAGGGATCAGGGGCCTACCTGCAACCTGGGTATTAGTGTGCTCCAGAGGAAACTTTGCATCTGCATCATCCGCCCAGCTCTGGCTCCTCGGGATCATGTGCTCAACCATCGCTTGTACAAGCTGGTTCTCGCACCGATTCCCAGTCTTGGCTGCATATCCAGTGTGCGATCAACTGATTTATTCAACACGAACATTGAACTTACTTTCTCCCCAACGCTGGGGGAACAATCCATGGACCTCGGTAACTCCCTCGTTTCTCTCCCTCTTGGCCTTGGGCTCGATGCTACATAGTCTCACAACCAGACAACTTTTTGGTTTCGTTATTGCTTACTCCCTGCAAAGGGGTGTGCACCGCCATTTATTATATACCCCACCCTGGCTACCAGGGTGATAGGAAAAATTGGGCGCATTGCATCAGGCACAGGTTGCCCTTTCCAGCACTCAAGGGGCACAGTCATAAACTAGATATATCAACTAAATAATTGCAAAAACAGAACCAAGACATTATGACACTCAGCATGGCACCCTCTTACACCTCTATTGCTTTGAAGGTGCCAAAGAAAGTGGCGATGAAGGATTTGGCTTCTCGTTGCTTGCGCTCCTCATCTACTGAGTAACTGTGAATAGCAGTAAGTGCGATTCCCTAGTATTCAAGCAAAAACGCGGAAGCATTTTTGCTTGAATAGTAGGGATTCGGAACTTAGCAGAACTTTTTAAGCAATTCTTATATACAGTATGCAGTTTCCCAATATTCTCTTCTAATCACTGGCTGATGTAGTGAGCTCTCTGGTGGCAGCAGGAAGGGGTTAAAGCCGCCCAAGCCACTTTGGCGGTGATAATTTAATTGAGGTGGATGAAGTAATGCTTGAAGCTGTTGTTCTAATTCACCTGCAGTAACCCCCTTCCACTTCTCAATCAATCGATATCTCATCAAAGCCGTGTTCTCTGCTGTTATTTATGGGAGCTCCCTCCCCTGTCTCCTGACGCTCTTTGAAGAATAAGTAGTCGATGGAGGCCTGGCAAATTACACAGCCTGGATGAGGGAGGACAGCTCTACACACAATAAGAGCTTCTAAGTGGCAGAAAAGGAGCCAATAAAACAAGTACCCTGCAATAGTGTCTGTGTCTGGAGTGATGCAGTGTAGAGGATGGCTTGGATCAATGGGCATCACTGTACAAACAGGGGGAGGACAGAGGGAGAAAATGGAGTAATGTACTGGAAGGAAACATCTGTGAAAGCCACAAAAAAGCTAAAAACGAGTAAAAATAACTCCGACTAGATATATGCTTCCAAATAGTGAAGGGTGAGACTGGTGGGGTATGTGCTGGTTTGCATAGGGGGCACTAATATGCCATAGAGGCTTAGCACGAATATCTAGATATAGGGCTAGAGCAGCAAATACATTCTTGCTCCATTCACACGGGCAATTTTCACGCATGACTCCTGTCCGATTCCAAGATGGGCTGAACTCGCACAACTGATTTTTCTCTTGGACCAATAGTCCGAGTCATGGCGGCCTCACATGGGTGTGAGCACACAATTGCGGGATATTGTGCACGTGTCAGCACATTTTACTGTACTTTATTGTGCTCGGGACTGCTCATGATTTGCACGGTCCCAGCAGCGCCATCTTTGAGTAGGTGGGTCAGTTGACTCGGTAAGTGGGTCAGCTGACTCGGTAGGCGGATCAGCTGATCTAGTAAGTCCAGGTGATATCGTTTAGCCCACGCAGTTCTGATAACGTTTTCGTGTAGACAGGGGCCTTCGGTGCGCAATTGTACTAGAAAATAGAGCATGCTGTGTTTCTTTCCAAGCTCTCAAAATGCGCACGGATAAAAACACATATGGAGGAACCCCTTGAAGTCAATGGGTTCAATTTACTGTGCATTGCAGATGGAAATGCGCTCGCATGTGGCGGCTTCCCACAGATGTATTTGCGTGGAGAATGGAACCCATTGATTTCATTGAAATCAGAAAAAAACGTTCATGATGCGTTTTTTCTTCACGGCACATTCTTTGCGGTAACTATGCACGCAAATACGCCCATGTGAGTCCGCCCGAAGGGCTGCCGCTCATGATACATATATGCGTTGTCCAGGGAGCACGATTGCGACTCTTGCACCCGTATCGTCGCTTCTTACTGTATTTTTTTGCTTACATCAGCACAGTCTCGGCAGCGCCATGGTTGAGTAGGTGGGCCAGCTGAGTGAGTAGTTGGACAAGCCTACTTAGTCCCAGGTGCTATGGATTTTCCACACGAAATTGCGCATATTAGTACAGGCGAGGGCCTTTGGTACGCAATTGCGCACCAAAATAGAGCTTGTCATGTTTTTTTCCCTTGGTTCCATGCAAAGGAATCTATTTAAATCAATTAGTGCTATTTGCTGCATAATTTGCACGCAGATTTCATCGGCGCAAATGCAGACGCAAATGGGGCCACCCCAACGGAGAAAACACATGGCCGTAGGCATGACTATGCTCGCGCTACAGAGTGTGCTTGTGCCTGAACAAGGGAAATTTCTTCCACTTCATTGGCCATCCAAACTCTGAGTCAGAGCGCAGGAGTTTGAAAAAAGAAACGCAGAAAGATAGCTGCCGCGCCATTTTTTCCGCACGTAGTATCAATGGCCGGGCATTTAACTCCTTGCATTATTGATGACCTATCGTCAGGATACGTCATCTATAGTTGATCGGCCAGGGTCCCGATCAGCTGACAAACGCATGCTGTCGGCGTCGGAGCGGGGGGTTTCGCTCCGACCTCTGTATTTGTAGTGGAAGGCTTCGCGCCAACCTCCCATGTAGTGGCCGGCGCTTGTAATTACAGGCACGGCTTCCATTGATTTTGTGGTGCTGACAGCATGCACCCGCACAGCTGATCGGTCAGGGTCCTGAGCTGCAGACCCCGGCAGATCAACTATTGATGACCTATTCTGAGGATTGATCATCAATAATATTTTTGACCAGAAAACCCCCAAAACCATGGCCGAGGGCTTCTACATATAACCATGTGCACAAATGCGCACACTTTGGTGCAATATATTTGCGCTGTGAACGAGGTACATTTATGTGTGCAGGACCTGTTCACGTGGTGCTCACACCCCCCCCCCCCCCCCGATTTAAAAGGCTATTTAGCCTAATATAGTCCAGCTATGTTCTGTTTTCTATAGAATTGGGGCGTATCGCACTTTTGCGCACACATTGACCTCGCATTTGGGCACCTCCCATTGATTTAGGGGGTCTTTGCTGCAGAAAAATAGAGCAGGTCCTATTTTTTGAACACGTTGATGAGAACAAACCGGTTGACATCAATGGTTTTTATTTTTTATGCATTACGCAAAAAAAGCACGCAAAAATGGGTACCTGTGGAAGCCCAGAAATCCACAGCTGCGTTTTTTGCCATTATGTGGATCTAGTTCTGTCAATGCGCCAAATCTGTGTGCAGAATTTTGACGTGTTTCCGCGCAGATCACCATGAGGAAGTAATATGTTACTTCATGTGGATCTGCATAGGATCACATCAGAATTACGGACGCGGATTTCAACCCCTAAGGCATCCGCACCGCAAATCCGTTTCTGCCGCGGATGCAAAATCCACGCCGTGGGTTGATTTCTGCATGGAATTTGTGTGGATTTTTTCCGCAGCTTGTGGACCAGACGTTTGAGAATCTCATCACTTCGCTGTTCTATAAATGCCGCAGACTTTCCGTGCGGAGGGTCCGGGTGGTAATTCTACAGCAAATCCACCCCATGCGAACATGGCCTACGGGAAGAGAGTGCGCACATTTATAGAACTGCGTTGTACTGAAAAGGAAACCACTCCGAAGTTGAATCCATTCTGCCACGTTTCACTGAACACATCCGCCCGGCTTGTTGACTTTGATGTATTAAGTGCCCACATAGATTTTTTTGAAGCCGCTTTTTCTGCTGTATTGATCACTTTTAGAAAGTGTCCGCGGTGCCACAAAGTTTTAACCTCTTAAAGTCTAGAAAGTTTTAGTACTAAAGGACCAGACACTTTTTTAGGGGATTTTAACCAATACGGTGGTTTTATGGCCCTATTTTTCTTTTTTTTTTTCGGCCTTCCAAAATCATTTTTGTTATGTTTTTGTTTTGTTTTTTCATCACATATTAGGCTATTTTTTAAAAACCTTTTTTCACTGAATTTTTTTCCAGTTTTTTTTTCCATTTAATTAGGGGTAATATGTACAAAAAAGCAAAAAAGATAAAAAAAAGTTTTCTTTTAAAATATTCATTTTAAAAATTATTATATTTACGTTAAAATAGAATATATGAATGTGTTCGCTATTTTGTTTACGTTTTGATATATAATTTGTATAATCTCAGATTACATGGCGCATGAGGTGACAGTTTAGGTTGGCGTCAGTGGTGGTCTTTTTTTTTTGTAATTTTTTTTTTAATATCCATGTTCTCCATAACGTCATAAAATACACCTGGGGTAATTCACAATGTTTTTTTTCCCTTTATTTCAAACTTCTCCACTGTAACTGGAGCTAATGGCCATGCCGCTGGTACCACAACCAAGTCAACATAATGCTGAGCAATTAGTGTACCAGGAATGAAGACTAGGTGGGTCCGGCTACCATACACAAAGCCACACACCATAATCCCAGGAGTAAGACTGGTGCAATGACCCTTGTGATGGCCTCTTCATGGCGTTGCCCATGTGGTCTCCGGCTATCATTGCATCTGAGACAAAAGCGAGGCTCATCACTGAAGAGGATGGACCTCCATTATAGCCTCCATTGCTGTCTTGCTCTGCTCCATGATAGCCTTTGAGTGCGTGTGGTCAATGGAACGCTTGTCGCTGTCATCCAAGTACCTTCTCATGGTTGGTGTAGACACTGCTCACTTGGGATGTGTTGTCCAATATCCCTCATAGTACTGAAGAAATCACTATCTAGTCCAACGATCCATCCGTGTGGAGGTTCGCCTCTGTGCACCTCTTGCTATCATTCGAGAACATCATTGTTCTCCCAACCACTGGGACACACAATGATGAACAATGCTGACACCTCAGCCTATATGCATAGGAGTAATAAACCAAGATGTCTTAGTTCAAGGATTCCAACCCTCTCAGTTCGCAACAGATGGCATCGCACCATCATACAACAAGACTTGTAGCTAAAAAAATTTGCTTTCGACCTGGTTTATATACCATTGACGCTTCTCCCGCATGCCACAGATTGGATCTAGGTGTCTGAAAAGTTGCTCATTTGCATATCTTAACGACTCTAACTTCCTCAATTTTTATAACCTTACGGCTTGTCCTTCTTGGTGTTGCAATTTCAATGTTAAGGAGTGAATTTGTGCATTCATTTCCCATACGGTTGATATTCTATACATGCATATGGCAGTCTAGTGGTTGCCCAATCTTCTCTTTGTAGTGATGGGTAGAAATCTTCCTCCTTCCCTTGTGACTCTTTAACTACTTGAGCAAAGAAAAGGCTTGTTGTACTGTAAATAAATGATCAGCTGCCACTAAACTGGAAGATGAGCAAGACGCGGCAATACCGCTCGGCTGCCATATGATGCATTAACTCACTGTGCAGACAGGGGGATGGCTGATGGTTTTATTACTGCCTACTTCCACAGGACATTACTGTTGATTTAATGCATCTGACTGCCAAGATTTATGGGCCGTTCTCTGGCAGCACCGCGTACTGTAGGTGCAAACACTCCAAGTCATTTACGTAGGACTGGTACAGTGCAAACATTGTATTACTTCCTAATGGATAACTGGGTCATATCAATCAAGGCATGGATTTAGATGTTGCCAGAATCTCATTTTTCACTGCTGACTGTGTTTTTCTTCATTAGCAATGTCAGCGACTATGAGCATGGAAGCGTAGGAAGTTGGATTTTTTTCTAGAATTTATCTTAAATCTTTATTTTATGGCCTTCCATGTATTCCGAAGCAGTATTCAGGGGGTTTCATGTATTGATCTCAACTGGCGGAAAACCTTCAAGCGTGATCATGAAATATGACAGAGTTGGGTACAGGATTGTTGGGCAGAGTGCTTGGCTGTCTGGCCAATCATAACTAATGAGCTGCACTATTTGAATGCACTTCTCACAGGTCTCTGTGCAGGTTATACATATTCTAATGCTGATTTGCATTGTACGTATGGCCTGTGATGGTACGGCAATACACATTCAGGATATGATGCAGCAGAAGGAGTTACAAAAATTTGCAATGTTTATTTAATAACTGATCAATGCAAATGAATAATGGAATCATAACAAGTGAGCAATTTACCCTTTTACTGTAGATCTATTTAATGCTAATTATGGCTAAATTCAGGGCTAGTTATTTATTATGCACAATAAGAATCAATAAGACCTTGTATTTAGTATACAATGATATCAATGCCAATTAAACAGTATCAATAATGCTGCAACCAAATCAGGCCCTTTAAGCAAAAATGTAAATCCCGTAATGTCATATACCTAAGAGATAGGTCTTGCCCCATCTTTCGACGTGATAAGCAGCAAGCTCCTATAGACTTCTATGGCAGCTGAAAAAAAAGGAGAGGGAGGGTGTTATTCTGCATACAACGCTGGAAAAAAGAAGACAGCTCGCTCTAATAAGGCATTTTAATGCCATTCCGAGGATTTCTGCCGATCGTTGCTTGCTATCGCTTTAGCGTATTTTTTAACATTCATGCAGCAGCACCCGGTGTGGATGGCCTTAAATACATGACTTAAGATTGTGACTCGATCGTGTCAAAAAGTAATTCATGCGTTTGTAAGCTGAGTACGGGGCGAACGTAAAAACGAATAGGGTCGTGTGAAGAAGGCCTAAATGAAACTTCAGTATCTGTGTCTCTGGGATTTCTGGAGCCATTCTTGTTACAAGTCCATACCGAGTCCTTGAGCCCAGTTATTGTAGCAGCCAGTCAAACAACCACTATTGTCTCTATCTATAGGCGGCCTGCTGACTAATTCTTTGCTTCCCAGTGGCGTGCACACCCAGCAGTTTTTTACTGAGGCCAGCCTCACTTACAACTCGGAGCCAACAAACTCTTTGATGTACTTCTTGGTCTTGCTTATGTTCTCTCTTAATTTCACACAGTTCCTCTCCCTGGATCCTGTGTACAGAAGCTGTTCTTTGCAGACCCTGGTACTGTGGATCTGTAGCACTACTTCCAGTCCCTGCTGCTCTGCCCTCTTTACAGGCTCTGCTGCATCTCTCATGGCAGCACTCCAGCTCTCTACACAGTCCCTTTGATTGTCCTGTTGCACAGCACAGGAAATCATTCTCTCTCTTCTTCTCCTATTTAGGACCTTCCAACAGAGACCTCCAGGCAGCCAATAAAACCACAGCACATACGAGGCAATATCTCAATTCAGCTTTTCAAACTGACCACTAGGAGTCACTACAACCCCAGGTTTCCCATCTCCATAGCACTTGACCTTTTAGGACAGCCCCTTCATTGAAGGACAAAAGGGAGAAATGTATCTTCCACTTGGAAACCGATGGCCCCCTTGCGAAAGAACCTGTGGATCAAGAATAGGTCTCTACAGTCACCTACGGACCCACCATAAAGACCTCATACTTGGAAGGCAATCATTCTCGGCCACGAGTGATAGCCTATGATATGAGGGCAGCCCCTTATAGTATACTCAGTTGTATTCATACTTGTTTGCTGGACTATGCTTTTAGTACCATAACAGTTTCTCCACCTGAATCTTGTTACTTCCGGCTTCTTTGACCATGTCCCTGTTTACTCCTTGGTACAGCATTCTGACTCCATCTGACATCCGTTACCTATTTTTAGGCTTGTTTACGTTCCTGTCTGCGCCACCATTACACATCCAGGTATGGTGGCACAGACTTCTATTACCAACCTCGGCTACCCTGACTGTGTCTGCTAAATTTAAGACACTATATAACAATCATAGAGAAGAACAGATATTACTGGTAATCGCTTGATGACTCCAGAGCATCAGATATATGAAGTACTCACTATAATCACTAACTCCTATACAATTCTATGTAAAGTTGTGATGTAGCAGAAAGAGAGTTAAGTACAAGACTATAGCAAGTCTTGCCATTATTTTGCTCCTATAGAATAGAACAATGGAAATAGGATGGTAAAGATAATGTTGATGACAGCACAGCCTAAATTGGTGTGTGTAGGGGAAGGGGGGGGAAGGGGGGCACTCTGCTGTGTTCGGCCATAGGCATAAGAAAACTTGGAACATAGTTTGTAAGGTTGAAAAAAAGACATATGTCAAACTGGTTCAACCTATTACCACCCCCTCCCCCCCAATGTTGATCCAGGGGAAGGCAAAAAAACCCCAAAACAATAAGGTAGAAGACAATTTTCTGCATTTCAGTGAAAAAATTTCCCTACCGACTCCAATCTGGCAATTGGAATAATCCCCGGATCACCAACCCTTCTGAAGTTATTAGTGATTCTAACATATAATATTGTATCACTCAAGAAAGGCATCCAGCCCCTCTTGAACTACTTTAGTGAGTTCCCCATCACTGCGTCCTCAGGCAGAGAGTTCCACAGTCTCACTGCTCTTATAGTAAAGAACCCTCTTCTATGTTGGTGGAGGAACCTTCTTTCTTCTAGATGTAGAGGATGCCTCCTTGTTACTGGCACAGTCCCGGGTATACAAGATGATGGGAGAGATCTCTGTATTGTCCCCTGATATATTTATACATAGTTATTAGGTCACCTCTCAGACGTCTTTTTTTCTAAACTAAATAATCCCAATTTTGATAACCTCTCTGGGTATTGTAGTCCGCCCATTCCATTTATGACTTTAGTTGCCTGCCTTTGTACCCGCTCAAGCTCTGATATGTCCTTCTTGAGTACCGGTGCCCAAAACTGTCCACAATATTCCATGTGTGGTCTGACCAGTGATTTGTAAAGAGGAAAAACAATGTTCTCGTCATGTACCCCTAGACCTATTTTGATGCCCCCCATGATCTTATTTGCCTTGGCAGCAGCTGCCTGACACTGGTTGCTCCACTTAAGTGGAAATCCCCAAGTCCTTTTCCATGTCAGTGTTAACCAGTGGTTTCTCATTTAGTGTGTGATGGGAAACCACTGGGAAACCCACTTTGAAATCTTGCATTTACGCTTTTATGTTGTCCAAGGTCCAAATGCTCTCTAATGTTGAGCCTGTTCTTTTCTCCCTTCTAGTTTTAAATCATGCCGCTTCTTCTAGAATTTACCTTTCACATGTTTTGGCCTCATTGACACTGACTTTTTTGGATGTGGATTCCGATGTGGACTGCAGATTCAATGACATTCCTTGCCATAGTTGATATGACACGAGCGGTCATATGATGTGCCCTATTGAATGAGGCTAAATTCACATGCAAAACTTCAGCATAGATCTGCCAATTTTATTGCCACTTGAATGGTTCTAGAGTAAAGTGAAACAGTTGAACCCTGTTTTTGGTCGAATTTGCAAAAATTTTTTGTTTGGCACGAGCCCAAACTTTGGGCAGTTCGTCTCGGCTGACCCAATAAAATCTAGACTCCATGCTTCTCTTAATACATCGGAGAATTGTGTTTGCCTTTTTGGCTGTTAAAAAACTCTTAAAGTGGGGGAGGCCATGTCAGAGGGGCAGTGTAGCAGGTCACATCATTTTGCTGGTGAGCAACCAGGAGGCCAAAAAAAATAACCAAAAGCCATTGTGCAGGAGAGCGTCATGAGCCATGAGTTCAGCTCTAATCCCATACTGGGGAAGGTTGACCAGGGGCCTGTAATTGGGGAGCCCAAAGGAGGATGGCCACAGACAGCAGCGTGATTAGTGCCCTTATGAACTGGGGGCCCATGGAAGGATAGGGAGTCTCCCTTCCTGCATTGGATTCAGTCCATATCAATACATGGACCTGAGTCAAAAACTGAGCAGCCAGACCGGTCTCCATTATAGTGTGCACACTATAGGGACTTTGATGGATGCATGTTGACTGTCATTTGGGGATTAGGACATGGTGTTTTAGTAAGTAAAGTTATGTATAAAGGTCATATGTAGAACTTTTGTACCATGGATACCAAGGCAGTTGCGATGGCGTTAGGCGCTACCAGAATGTACAGTTATGGTAGTGATATTCTGCATTCCATGCAGACTCTAGCACCTATGATGCATTAGGCTTGTGTTATACCACAGAACTTCAAAAGTATAGTATGGAGTATTCAATGAAGGTTAGTTACGGATAAAGATGAAGCGATGTGTTACTCTGATTTGGAAATATGTGTGAATTGGTGTTAAAATTCCGTAATGTGTAAGTTATTTGTGTACTCCTATTGAGTGATGCAAGACCACATCTCATGTTTAGTAAAAGTGGGTTCGAAAAAATCCTGCCTCCACCTCCTTATGTCAGCGTCTGCACCATCATAAACCTGCCAACCAGGCACCTAGCCCGTGACCCGTTGCAGGGAAAGACAAAGGACCATCGTGTGATTCAAGGACTGCACAAAGTCCGCCAGAATGAGAGCCGCCCTTACATAGCAGTAATTCATAGAGGGGGATACTAAGCGGGTGATCCCACTCTATACCCTATTACGGCATATGGAGCATATCAAAGCAATTGTAGCTTGTGGAATTTTGGCGCAATTGCATTAAAAAGAATGATATAGGCAATGAAGATGAAGAGCATGCTGCATAGGAAATAAACCCTGGTGCACCAATGTGCTCTGCAAAATAACGTTGTGCTCAATATATTGGCCCAGTAGGGAAACAGTTAATCGAAAAAAAAAATGTTGCAAAGATTGCTACACCAGCCAAATTTTGCAAGACAACATCACCCCAGCTGGTGCACCAAACCCTGATACATATGTGCCGAAAACGGCCCCCACCCCAGCAGTCTGGCTGGAATAAAGGTTACACGGCGTCCCTATAAAATGCCAGCGCTCTGGTATTTACCGAGCTCTAAGCTTGTCTACTCTATATGTAAAGTGTTCCCTCTTTGCTAGGATACAGCAATTTAAATTGCCAACCTCCCCATCTACATGCTCTCCAATCACCGGCGAAAGGCAATAAATGTAATATCTGGAAACAGCAGTGTGCAAAGCTTCCGGGGAGAGCGGCACATAGCTAATATTTTCAGGAATACTTGGACGCTCCTGATTACTTCATCGGATTATGCAGTGCAAACAGTCCCCCTCTTCTCTGGCACACACAATAGAGCAGCGTGGCACTCTTGTATTGGAACGCTTCCTGCCAGTTATTAATAGACTGAGGGGTTTATTTAAAGATTGGTATCTGCGCCGGCAGAACGATGATGGGAATAAACCCAATCTTTTTATAAACATCCTTCTCCGGCTGCTAAATATTCTCCGCACATACAGAATGGGTTATATTTAGCACCGTTCAACATAACATGATCTGGTGATATGGCGTCAGTGATATCGTCTCCATAGCAGACAGAGATGAACTATGGGAACGTGGGATCTGCTCTCGACACGCAGCAATGCAACTTGGATCCCTCAACACCATGTTCATCAACCGTTGAGAGGACGGAAATTGACTTCTAGATTGTTGGACTGGAAATTGGGTAGAGGTATACAGATTTTGCTCCAAGTTTGATGTACTAAGGCAGGATGTAGGTACAGGGGGTGGGGGGGTATCCCTGTGGGTCTCCCACCACGTCACATCATGAGACCCCCAGTATAATACTGTAAAAGGTATATGATGATGATGTTTGGGGAAAGTTACAGATTTTACAGTGGAGTCCAGGAGCTGAGTGTTAGATAGATTTCTGAGCCTAGGAAAACGTTTTAATCGCATAAGATACAGTAAGATGTCTACCTTGACATGACCACTAGGAATAACCATTCTTGTTATAGTATAGATAGGTTTGCCAGCTTTTGCATGGGAAAGTACCATGCAAAGGTGGCAACCCTATCTATACTATAAAAAGAACCAGGGTTAAAAGGGCTGCGGTTTAGGGGTCTGGTTTAACACGGCATGTGATTTTATCTCTGTTAAGGGCGCCCACCCACTGGCGTTTGCGATTTTCGTGCGTGAAAAACGCAGCGTTTTCTGCGCGTTTTGTGGCGCGTTTTCCGCGGCATTTTCGTGGCTTTTTCGCGCCTTTTCTGTTAATTTCCATTGACATTCATGGGTGCATTAAGAGAAAAATAAGGACACATATGCAACTGACAGTTCCTATGTTAAAAATTGCAACGGACTGAAAAAAAAAACGCAAGTGGACAGGAGTACATTCAATTCTAATTGCTCTTGAGAAAAAACGCAAAACGCAAAGGAAAAAAAATCGCCAGTGGGTGGGAGCCCTTAGGGCGAACACTCACTGGTGTTTTTTTTCTCCACTGCGCTGCAAGAGTAAAGAAAAAGTCTCGCCTTGCAGTGCGAGAAAAAAAACGGCATCACGCCGGGATATCGCTAGTCTTTTCAATGGGGCCAGCGGCAGCAACGCTAGCCCCATTGAAAAGAAGTGGAGAATGCCGCGGACTTCTGCCACAGCTGTGGCAGAAGTGCAGAATAATATCCCATTGCTTTCAATGGAATCGGCAGCAGCCGATCCCATTGAAAGCAGTGCTTTCTTGCAAGCCCCGCAGTATGATTATCGGGGAAGGGCTGGAAATGTAAGACCTTCCCTGAAAATCATGAATAAGTGTTAAAAAAATGTTTAAAAAATTTAGTCACCTCTCCGCCGCTCAGACGCGTCCTCCGGCTGGCTCCCCCGCACTGTTGTCCAGCACTTTCAGCAGGCGGGGATTTAAAAATGCCCACCTCCTGCAACGGCTGTGCTGATTGGCTGAGGGCTCAGCCAATAGCAGCTAGTGGTTAGCTATTGGCTGAGCGCTCAGCCAATTACAGATAGATACAATTACAGATAGATACAATTACTATCTTAGCTATTCATGAATGAATAGCTAAGCACTATCTGTAATTGATTGAGTGCTCAGCCAATGGCTAAGCACTAGCTGCTATTGGCTGAGCCCTCAGCCAATCAGCACAGCCCTTTCAGGAGGCGAGGATTTTTAAATCCCCGCCTGCTGAAAGTGCTGGACAGCAGTGCCGGGGAGCCAGCCGGAAGACGTGTCTGAGCGGCAGAGAGGTGAGTACATTTTTTAAAATTTTTTTTAAAACTTATTGATGATTTTGAGGGAAGGGCTTATATTTCAAGCCCTTCCCGATAATCATACTGTGGGGCTTGCAAGAAAGCACTGCTTTCAATAGGATCATCAGCAGTGCCGATCCCATTGAAAGCCATGGGAACTCATTCTGCACTTCTGCCACAGCTTTGACAGCTGTGGCAGAGGATTCTTTCATCCCCACGGGCCCCGTGGGGATGAAGGAAACTCCTGCCACAGCTGTGGCAGAAGTCCGTGGTATTCTCCCTATGTTTTCAATGGGGCTAGCGCTGCTGCCGCTGGCCCCATTGAAAACACTGGTGATATGCCGGTTCTATTTCGGCGTCTTTCTTTCAGCGAGTTTTCCCGTGCTCTCGCAGCGCAAGAAAGAAAATATCGCCAGTGGGTGTCCACCCTTAGAGATATTTTTGAGATAACCCCTCAAAAATATCTATCTATCTATCTATCTATGTTAAATCTATCTATGCTATATCTATCTATCAGGGCACACTCAGATACGGTGACTCGGCTCTAGTGTACATCTATATAATGCAGTCACCATATGATAGTCAGATATTAGCTCTACATAGTGATATTGATTACAGTCCAGTTACCTTTGGTGATCACAGGTGATGTGTCTTTTCCGAATGTAGCTGTCCACTTTCATTTGTCTTCTATCTTGGTTCAAAATATAGTAGAAATGTCCTCTTCTGTTGGCCCACACAGGTAATAGTGTCTCCTTCTGTGGCCCTACATATGTATAATGCCCCCCTCTGTGGCACTACATAGGCAATGGTGTCCCCCTTCTGAGGCCCCATTTATGCAATAGTGCCCCTTTATGCAGCCACATTCAGGTAATAGTGTCCCCTTCCGTGGCCCTAGATAAGTATAGTGTCCCCTTTCTGCAGGCCCACTTAAGTAGGGCCACATAAGGGGACATTATTACTTAAGTAGCCCCATTTAAGTACAGTCATGTCCCTTCAAACTCCCACAGTAGTAGCATGCACTCCATCACACAGGAAGACTCCTGCTGGATGCTTAACTGGGCAGAGGGCAGGGTTGGCATGGCAATCCCCTTGGGTGAGTAAGGCTAGTTGCAGCTTGTGGATAAAGAGCATGGACGATTACTTCTGTAAGTCCTCTATGTGCAGCAGACAGAGGTGGTTAGCAAATAATAGAGTAAAAAACCCACCAGAAGTACAGTGCTGGTTGGTATCACACAGTATCCAAATGAGCGGTGAACATAGATATCGCTTAAACCAAAGCCTGGGTCCTGAAAGGTAGCAGCCACTATCCACGACTTTGTCGTTGCTTCTTACAAAGGGGAAATAATACATTGACGCCCCTAAACATATTGCGAATTTGTGTGTCCAACAAAGGTCCTCACTTGGTTGTTTGAGGATTGTGCCTTCCATTATTTTCAAGGCTCTCCTGCAGTGCTGAGCAAGCTTTTGAAAATGTGGTTTGTCCAGTTCTACAAATTTTGGCAAAACGTTTGATTTGGTCTGAATAAGTTTGAAACAAACCATAATTTCACCAATGCTCATAGGATTGGTGTATAACATTGATGGCAGTCTTGCTGTGGCTCAGCAATCATCACTGTTGCCTTGCATAACTGAGGACCTTTGTTCAAATCTGACCAATGACAATATCTGTAAGCAGTTTGCATGTTCTCCCTGTGTTTATGTAGGTTTACTCCCACACACCAAAAACATAGGAATAGATGCATGTGTAGTGGCCCAGCAGGTTCTACAGAACACTCACAGCAACACCTGTCCTTTCACACCTGTCTATGTGCCGTCCTTGGACATAGAAGGTGCCATCCATCGGAGAGACCCTGTTTCTCCCCTAAGCCAAGAGCATTGCCCTGATGTCAGCTGATGCCCTATTGTCTGACAGTCAGCTTCAAATTCACTGGTGCAGAGTACAAGGGCAGGAAAACAATAATACAAGTCCCTATGCAGAGTGGGAGGAGTAGAAAAAGTGCGTCAGACGTTGGAGGAGAGAGGTCGGGTCAGAGAAGGAGGAGGTACTCGTGCAAGAGAGAAAGCAGTTATCAACACGTTCTTCCCGAGGTTGAGCGAAGTGTCATTCCGCTCCCTTGGTGTCCCACAGCAAAGAGGAGAACCTTTCCGAGGTTGGTCTTCCACTAAAACAGTGAGTCCAAAACTACCCGGTGAACTCAAAGCCAGGATCAGTCTAGTGACCACCTTACACTCTGCTTCACCCACACTTTGTTAAATTCACGCATCCCTTCAGCTAGAGCAACTAGGGGGGAAATTGTCCTGCAAATCAGTTTCAGAGAAAGGAAAGGAGAGAGCGATGAAGTCAGTTTCTATTCAAGTCATTATTGCTGTATTCTTCATCGTGTTCAGTTCACTGTAACTGCTGTATCTACCTGTACCATTACCAAGTGCTGCAATGGAGATCCTGTATTGTTAACTGTTACAAACTTCAGCTTAGTAAATCTGCGTACTCCCAGATTACTACCACAATCTACCGGACTCGTCTCAGTTATTTCATCGGCATTCCATCCCGAGGGTCCCGGTTGGAGTACTGCCGTCATCCGTAACAAAGAAAGGCCTTCCTGTTAAGCATACCGCGGTACCCCCGAGCAGAGCACCATTAGCGCCACTGTTGGGAGGGACGACAGTGCCACTCATGACAACCCTTCTGCAAACCTTGTGGTCTCCCTCACTTTGGGGTGCTCGCCTCGGCCTTTGCACATATATATTGTAAGCCCCAATAGAAAATATCAAGTGATCTGAAGCGCTGCATAATATGCATTTGCTATATAAGTAAAGGTGATTATTATGAAACACTGAGAGAACATACAAACTCCATGCAGATGTTGTCCCTGGTTAGATTTGAGCCTAGGACCCCAGTGCTGCAAAGCTACACCACCACCTTCTTCTTTTAGTGGGTGTAGGACTGCCTGAGGTTTGACTGTATTAGTTTGCTCAATACTACTTTACGGGATTTCTTGGGGGTTGTTAGGGGTGTGAGAATGTTGTTCTCCCCTTCCCCCCTCTGAATAAGTGTTCAATTTATCAACATTTTTTATATTTTAAGAGTATTGTTGGTCCTTTAGCACCCTGTCCCATTTTTAACTCTTCTCCGCTGGTTTCTAGCAAATTGGGATTGGTCAAATTGGAAATCCAGTAAGGAAATTAGGCAATGCAGAACAAATAAGAGGCACATTACAATTATACATATATATTCTTGGAATATACAAACCAACAGATTTTGTGCCATATTTAACCGCATTTGACATAAAAGAACTTTTTTTAGGGTGTACTGTATGTTATATAGAGGAGGAAACCTTTTAATGATATAGGATAATATACTGTACCTACCTTGATATGACCCCTGGTAAAGACTATAATATATTTGTCCAGGTGTGTAGAACCAGGTAATAAGAAATGGACCATGGGTGCTACTACAAAAGGGATGACCATCGGAAGTAATAGGTTCTTTATGCATCTACGTTAGTGCTTCAATTTATAAAGACACCTACGCATGACAGACCCCATTGGCTTATAATGGAGTTCAACTGATTCTGCAAAACGTCTGTTCTTTATATGGGAAGGCTTGGGAATTACTCCACATGCACAGTATCTCATAATATAGAGTAGCCATGGTTAACCAACCACATTATGCCGGCTTCTGATGTGGCATTTGAGTCAAAAGGGGGCCAAGGGCCACAGATTGGGTGTCCAGGAGATGCCAGATGCCCACCACTGGCTTAGGGGAACCTTATTTTAAAAGATAAGAATATTAAAAGTCACTATGGGAAAGATTTTATGACTATATAAAAGGACAGAGCCATAAAATAATGGGGAAGAAAGTAAATGTTGCAGATGAAACACATTTCTGGCCAGTGCTGTGTTACTGAGATAGTAGTTGCATATCATTCATTCTCAGATGTCCTTCTCTTACCGAGCATATCAGGAACGGGTTTACTCTTACACTAAATTATGCATGTATGATATTTGCACTGCAGGCTGGAAAAGGTCTGCTATTTATTAGTGTCACTTATGGTACCCAATGGCCATGGCCTCCTGGTTTGGCATGAGGTTTGACATTCTAAAGTAGGTGCTCATGAGGCTGTCACTGTCCCATGGTTGATATGGTGATGGCTACTTAGACCTCAAACAATTAATCATTGTGCTAATATTGATGAAATATGCATCTCTATACATCTATTTGAGCTACTTAGGCATTGGAACTTCTGGCTAGAGGTTTCATCATAGATCCAACTTCAAACAGAGGAAACAGACAGAATTAGGTGTTGACCACTATCAGACAGGTGGAACAAACATAACAGAAATCAAGCATTCACTCACCATCAGAAAAGTGACTCAAACAAGACAGGACTTAAACCAAACATAGACAACACCAGACCAAGATACAAATGTCCTTACAGCATGCATGCACACAGCAGAATAACCAGTGCCCATGTGAGGGTGGGGCCAGAATTAATGCACATTCTTTACCACTGATTGGCCGGCTAGGTAAAACACCTCCCTGTCAGCCAATCAGTCCACACACCACAGAAGCTATTGAAGCAGGGAAGAGAGGAACATAAAACACTGAGAGATTCCTGACAGACAACTCCCAAGGGAACTTCTGGAGTGACACAACACAATGATAGAATTCTGGCAGACAACTCCGAAGGGAACCTCTGCAAGCACAGAAGACCCAGAAGGATTTCCGTCAGACAACACAGAAAGGACCTTCTTCATCGACAAGAAAGAAGGATTCAAAAGCGACTAAGGCACGGTCATGTGCATCAGGCTAACGTAGAGATGCCATCCCAGTTCCATTCCCTGATTATGGCTGGCACGCTGCAACAGGTGGTTTTAGTTTGTTCCTGGGTCCTCAGACTTGGAATCCCAATAGGGAAGTAGGTTCCTCAGCGACTGCCCAGGTCTGCCTCCATCTAAAACCCAACAGCTCCACAGCAACAGCTTCAGTACGTAACTGGACCAACTGCATTTTAAAAAGGGGTAGTTGAGATGAGGAAACCCCTTTAATTTCGACCTAATTATTATTTTTTGTGCATCCATTTGGCTAATTTATAGAAATGTGTTTAATAGGGATTTGTGAGCATTTACAGACACATATGGGTTAATACGGGATATTTCTACTGTAAGGAGCTGCTACTCTTTCATCTTACACAGTAAAATGACACTAAGTATCTTAATCCATTCCCAGTGTCTAACCCTGATAATCAGCCAGACTGAGGTTTCATTACACATAGGGTAAGGTTTCATGCACGGCTCTGGGAGCATCTAAAACCAATTTGAGTACAACCGATTATTCATCGCTCCGCAGCCCAACTAATTGTTATTGGAAAGTCATTTGTGTTTGCTGGACCATGTCCTGACCCCACACGTCTCTAACCGACTGGAATCTCTGCCTGCTCCAGGGTGTACCGTCGCTATCATGACCCAATGACTTCTGGGAGGATGGGATAGCTATAAGACTGGAGAGAATCCAGACTTAGAAATAATATTACTTCTTCAGGCTTCAGCTATTTTTGTGTTGAAATTTTGAAAGAACCAAGGCGAACGCATATTTCATGTACAAATGCTTATGAAAAATAGATTCGGTAAGGTCAGTTCTGCTGATGCAGACCAAAAAAAAAGGATGGAATTCGTAAAATCATATACATTTTAAAGCATGTCTCTGATCAAATATTAAGACTAAGTCCACATCTACATTGGTGAAAACTAGTTTGAAGGTGGAAAGGTAGGGGGGACAGTACATAGGGAACCATTTGTGTAGAGCTGTAATGGGGGGGGGGGCATGGTTGATGCTATTGGAGTTTGTTTCTTGACATATGTAGTTGATGTTATATCTGTCTCTTTAAGGGCAGGACGCAAAGTCTGTTTCAGGGTATGGCTGTCTCATTGCATGCAATCCTGGACCGGAACCCAGAAAAAGGAGGAGAGTTTGGCGTTGAGGAAGAGACAGAGTTACTAAAGAGAAGACTAGAGTCTTCTGAATGTGTGAGGCCTGGCAGTGTCGCTGGACCCTTCAGGTCAGATCAGCAAGGAATGAAATGATAAAATGCCCTATGGGCATACAGGATAGAGTGCTTTGGCAGACCTGCATCAGCAGTGGGATGGTGACCTCAAAGGAAACTCAAGAGTCTGGCTCTATATCACCAGAACAAAGACAAATAATGACTGTGTAAGTAAAACCCGTAAAGCGGATAAACTCATGTCGCTGGTACCGATAAACATGGAGTGATAAGAGAATGTCTTGTTAAAGGACTATGTAATGTTTTACCTGTGCTGGGTAGGAGCCGCTTGTGTAGTAGCCACGCAGGATCGGAAAGTAGTCAGGAGGAAGCCAGAGGTCATTAGCAGTTAGTCACATTGGCAATACAATAGATGAGGCAGAAAGCGTAGTCAGATGGGAAGCCAGGAGTCATCAGCAGGTAGTCACATATGCAGGAGAGGAAGCTTGATACAGGAAAAGGAGCACAATAATCATGCAATGCAAGACTGTCAGGCCAAGGCTTTTATAGGAAATCCTAATCAGGAAGAGGCGGAGGTAGAACAAGGGCTGGATAGTAGGATCTGAAAAACAACATCAAAGCATGCTGAGGGATTTGTCCGAAGGCCTGGATAGCTCAATAAGAAGGGCTACTGTTTGGAGTGCAGGATGTTCCTGGTTTGAGTCCGGACATACTGTAAACCTTTTTATTGCTACCCGAATACGGAGACTTCTAGTGAATTTACAATTTGGTTACCGAAATTGCAAACTTACCATCCCAGCCCATGTACGGCCTCTCATTAATTGTTGAACCATGCTCTTTTTTCTGCATGAGCAAACCATATTCTTTTGTTTTATACTCACGGAGCCCATGGTACACAACTATGCCATAAGCTCACTTTTGTGAGACATCATCTGGCTAAGCGTGAATTAGAATGGCCTGATCCCAACCATGAAAATTTACTGAGCTCGATGCCTCTGTACGTAGTTAAAGCTATGATGACAACAGTTCTGATTCAATCGCCTGCTCAGACGGAGATAACGATACTAATTGTAGATGTGAACCAGACCATGTTATTGGCACGGCCTTCTTTGGAGGAGGGTGATAAACCCCAGCCTGACCCTTAGTCTACATTTACACAGTGGCCTCAGAGGACTGGGGTAATATGCCAGCGGATGGGCTCTGCCAAAGGGGCAGTCACACAAATTCCTCAAGTAGGAGATGTATAGGGGGGTACTTGATAGGCCTGGACAACATAATACAATAGTCTGCTGGTTGCTCAACAAACTTTAATGAACCACAAGAAGAAGGCAGCATTACTCCTGCCAACCGCAGTCCAGTGTGTTCAGCTAGAGTGAGTCAGAGCAGGTTGGCACTAGCTATGCCGAGTATCTGCCATTTGGAAGTTGTGGTGCTCCCTAATTTGCATGACATAGTCCGCGTGATTCGCAGCTGCTGTAGAGGATCTGACGTCATCATCAGGGTTGAAGCAGGAGGTCTCAGAGGCAGCTACACTCCCATTGAAATCAAGAGGAGCAAATCCACCTATTACACTACCAGCACTGCAGTCGGGTTGGAGCAGGAGGTGTCAGAGATGGCTTCGCTCTCATTGATATCAATGAGAGTGAAGCTGCTCTGAGACCTCCAGCTCCCACCCTGATGCCCCACTGACAGTGGGCCAGACGATCAGCTGATCACAGGGGATCCCAAGCGGTGGTTACAGCAGGAGCCTGGCTGTTAGTAGTTAGTCAAAGCACTGCCTTAACTAGATGTATGTAGGTTTAAAGCCCATTAGTAAGGTCAGTAAAAAGGCATATTCCAGTCACTAAGGAGTTAAACATTCCTGGCTTCTAGAATGTATTTCTGGTCAAACTGTAAGCAAACTACCCGGTATGCTTCTAGTATCTTGTTCCTAGTCTAGCTTTGTTTCTTGGCTATGTAGTATTGCCCTTGTGCTTATTCTAGCCTAGTCCTTGCTTTTAGCCTTAGGCCGGGCTCACAGGAACGGGCGGATTCCTATAACTGTACTGTGGATGACCACTGAGGATTTTTTTTTTTTGTACTTAGCGATGATGTTAATTGCGTATGGGCCGCGGGTCAGACGGCCTCCATTAACATCAATGGGGGCTGTCCATGGGGAATCCGCAGCAAAATAGAGCATGCTGTGATTTTTTTTCTTCCGCTCGTGAGTGTGAATGACCTAAAAATGCATGCCTTTCAATGCCCGCATTTTACCACAGATCATCTGCACGGACAGTGTTTCCCGAATCCACAATACAAATCTGCCCGTGTAAGCACGGACTTTTCATATTTGCTTTTTTTCTTTTTGGAGCTGTCTTTGTCTTACATTTCCATTCAGTTTTGCTCAGTTTGTTTTTCTTGTCTTTGGGTCTTTTGTGCCCTCTCATTGTTTGTCATGGTCAGAGTTTTAGATAGGGTTTCCATTAGGGTTATCTTTAGGAATACATAAGGACAATGGTGTTAGGGCCTAGAGTTCGGGTCAGTTATTGTCAGTTTATTAACCTTTGACCATTCCATCTGCTCCATTATCTGTCTACCATCATCAGTTTGTGCCATCATCTGATTATCATCTCCATCATGTTCCTGACATCTATTGGTGAGTTTGTAGTGACCCAGAGGGTCCTACAGGGCAGTCCTAAGGTTAATAGGTCCTAGCGACCTCGCTATGAGCCATTTTGGGGACATAGGAGGCACCCTTTAAGGAAAAAAAACCCCTCTTTTCCCTGTCCTTAGGATTAAATAAGATTTGCCTAGCACTAGTACCCTTTGTGATTTTCGGGTTGGTCAGCCACTCCTCATGGTAGGATTTATGTTACTGGGGAAAACTGGCCATGTGACTTAAAGAACAGCGGGGTTAGAACCCGGGGATTGGTGGAATGGGAGGAGTCAGAAAAGGCCGGAAGATGAAGCTAGTGGGGGAAGGGAAGTAAGAAGTGTGTGTAGAGAAGTGACGAGAGAAGCAAATACTGGAGAGTACAGCAGCCCGTGGCCAGGAGAGGACAGAGCCCTGAGCGGGAGGGGAATCTATTTCCACCCTGCCAGGAGGCACCTGACCCAGGGCAGACCCTCGTGTAAGCTGGAAGTAAACCAGACATCGCAACTGTGAGTTGGAGATGTCCCTACAGTCAGGAGTTAGCTTCCACTCAGGAGAGCCCGCATTAACTCTAAGAGTATAACCCCAGAGTCTAGCAAGTGTCCTACTCAGTCTTGTGACCTCATCTTATCCTACAGTTAGTATAGAGAAGTTATTGGTCATTTTCCAATGTGATAGGTGAATACGTTTTGAACTTTACCGATTGCTGTAACAAGAATGTGTGCATTGTACTAGTTCAACAAGTCTAAGTAAACTGTGTGCCTTCAGTTTTACTGCATCACCATCTAACTTGTCTCCTTCATTCCACCGAGGGACTATATTATATTTAGGCACTGGTGTCACGTGAAATCTACACTAATTAAACTAGCCAAAAACCCCTTTACAGTCCTACCTGCAGCTCAATCTACCCTCGTAGGCAGAGTAGCCACCCAAGTGACAAGGCATGAGGTGCCACACCCACTTGAGCTGCTCCCCATCAACTCTGGTTCGCTGCACGTTTTTATTCTTGCATCTTTGTTACTTGCTAGCATTGATACGTGTTTCATATTATTGCTTATTCGGCTGACCAGTTGTGGTAGAATCTGGCCCTACTGTAATTTCCGTGGGGACCTGTGTACTGGGAGACACAGTTTGTACCCAGGAGAACCAACTGCTATAAGGTAAGTCCAATTCTTTTGTCCAGCCAGCATCTTACACTGCAGTGCTCTTCACTCGCATGCACTGACAATACCTGGACTCCATCCCCATTGTCTGTAGTGGCAACTGGGAGCGAAGAGCATTTGTTTTAGGTCACATTTACAACATCTGGCTGTAGAGTGTGAAACGCAAATTGAAAAATATCATATGTGTGATGAAACCCTCAGTGACAAACAAATTGTATGCAAATGATCTTCTCAGTAGTGTGAATTTGAAGACACATTTACACATAACCTTACAGAGCCTAACTCCATGGTTTTATAACATTGCATTAATTGACAGTATTTCTACACCATGGCAACCAACAACCAACCAGCAATGCAAATCAGATGCTTAATTAGACTTCTGATTGATCCTTTTGGCTTGGGGCTTGTTCACATGAATGTATTTGCACAGCATTTTCCGGCCAAAATTTCACTCACATAATACACAGTGAATAGAATCCACTGAATTCACAGGACTATGTTTTTTAATGCGCGCAATCGCGTGAAAAAATATACGTCAAGATCATATTTGCGCACCGCAAAAGCCTGTTGAAAACACACGGCGTACACAAAAATTGTGGGCATAAGTGAAATTTAGTTACTTAAACACGCAGTATATTTGTAGGGCCAAAATGTGATACATTACAAGCCCTTAGTTTGTGATTTATACCTAATTGCATTGTAAATAAATGATGCATGTAGTTTTAGGTTCTATTGTATAAAATAATTTACAAAAAGTCTTTGTATTCAACTATACTGCTGTCACGTCCACCCAGGATGTGCTGGATCGCTAACCTGCAGATCTCGCACAAATGCACACAAACTGTTTCAAAACAATAGTAAACCAAAACACAGGAACACTATCCCTATCTAAACAAACACAGAGACAGGACCTGCCTAAACGCAGGTAATTCGTCCTGACAAGGACGTACCTGACCTCGTACCGTGGCCCATAGTTAACCTTACGTGGGACAGGGGAATAACATAATGACCAGCCTTACTGTTTTCATCAGACCCCTGTGTGGTATGTACCTGTGTTTTTCCCTCTGCTACTTGAAACGTCTGCATCAGCACTAGGACCGTATGGATAAGTCCGATGTGACGTTGCGTCAGTTGGAGAGGTTGCCATCTTTTTTCCCTCTGGGGTGTGCACTCTGTTTGCAGGCTACTGTGACTGAGGTCAGTTGTGTAAGGCACAGTGGTTTCTGCTTAGACGTGCACAATAGGTGATTCCCTGCTGTATGTCATTCATGCGTTGATGTCAGGCCTGTAGGATAAGTCCTGTGACGCATATCTGTTGGAGGAGGGGCACATTTTTTTATGCCTTAAGGGTCATAGGGGAGGTACTGTTAGGTTGTGCTCCTGTGACCTGTAGTTCTATGGATTTTTAGGAGCACACCTTCACAGGTGAGGGATAGTTGAGCAGGCTAGGTGTGAAGTTTCTCCAGACAGCCAATCCCCCCGGTCTGCTCCATATGAATACCAGCTCCTCTGGCTAGAGGATCCTAGTCATTTTACTCAGGTCACTTATTCTGTTCTATTACCACTCAGAGCTGGGTGTTATGCATGTTAGTCTGAAGCGTTTCTCTCATCTTCCCTGAGGGCAGTCTGGACACCTATAGTCCCCATCTGCATTTTATCCAAACCCCCTCTCCCTTTCCTTTTGACAGGTGTGGCCTCCAGACTTCTGATGTCACGTGTGGTCAGATGGATAATGCTCGACACTATTCCCTTTATGTCAGCATGGTGGCTGACTCTCTTTCCCCTTGGTATGAGGACACTTGGACTAGCTATGGTTTACTAGTAGAGATGAGCGAACACCAAAATGTTCGGGTGTTCGTTATTCGGAACGAACTTCCCGGGATGCTCGAGGGTTCGTTTCGAACAACGAACCCCATTGAAGTCAATGGGCGACCAGAGCATTTTTGTATTTCGCCGATGCTCGCTAAGGTTTTCATGTGTGAAAATCTGGGCAATTCAACAAAGTGATGGGAACGACACAGAAACGGATAGGGCAGGCGAGGGGCTACATGTTGGGCTGCATCTCAAGTTCCCAGGTCCCACTATTAAGCCACAATACCGGCAAGAGTGGGCCCCCCCCCTCCCAACAACTTTTACTTCTGAAAAGCCCTCATTAGCATGGCATACCTTTGCTAAGCACCACACTACCTCCAACAAAGCACAATCACTGCCTGCATGACACTCCACTGACACTTCTCCTGGGTTACATGCTGCCCAACCGCCCCCCCTCCCCCCCACAGCGCACACCAAAGTGTCCCTGCGCAGCCTTCAGCTGCCCTCATGCCACACCACGCTCATGTCTATTTAGAATTGCGTCTGCCATGACGAGGGACCGCAGGCACACACTGCAGAGGTTGGCACGGCTAGGCAGCGACCCTCTTTAAAAGTGGCGGAGCGATAGCCCACAATGCTGTACAGAAGCAATGAGAAATAGAATCCTGTGCCACCGCCATAAGGAGCTGCACACGTGGGCATAGCAATGGGGAACCTATGTGCCACACACTATTCATTCTGTCAAGGTGTCTGCATGCCCCAGTCAGACCGGGCTTTTTAATTCATAGACACAGGCAGGTACAACTCCCTATTGTGAAGTCCCTGTCGACCCACAGCATGGGTGGCTCCCTGGAACCCACCGGCGGTACACAGAAATATCCCATTGCATTGCCCAACACAGCTGAGGTAGTAATGTCGTGCTTAATGCAGGTGGGCTTCGGCCCACACTGCATGCCCCAGTCTGACTGGGGTTCTTTATAAGTGTACAGATGTAGTAAAAACTCCGTGTGCACCTACAGCATGGGTGGGTGCCAGGAAGCCACCGGCGGTACATAGAAATATCCCATTGCATTGCCCAACACAGCTGAGGTAGTAATGTTGTGCTTAACCCTTTCCAATCCAATTTGTATATGGTTTTCCTAGGGGGCTTACTCTTTTTCTGCTGTTATACAACGGCGCTATATGCTGGCTAAAGCCAGTACTGCATGAGCTGACACGTAGGATAGGCTCCGACAGCAGAGAGGCTGGCAATATACAGTAAGAGAACTCCGACGGACGTCTACCAACAACGGAGCTGTACAGCCTTAAACCCTAATGTCTTCACAGGTCACACAGTGGACTGGAAAGGGTTAATGCAGGTGGGTTTCGGCCCACACTGCATGCCCCAGTCAGACTGGGGTTCTTTACAAGTGGACACATGTAGGTTAAACTCCCTGTGGACCCACTGCCTGGGTGGGTGCCAGGAAGCCACCGGCGGTACATAGAAATATCCCATTGCATTGCCCAACACAGATGAGGTAGTAATGTCGTGCGTTATACAGGTGGGCTTCGGCCCACACTGCATGCCCCAGTCAGACGGGTTCTTTAGAAGTGTACAGATGTATTAAAAACTCAGTGTGCACCTACAGCATGGGTGGCTCCCTGGAACCCACCGGCGGTACATAAAAATATCCCATTGCATTGCCCAACACAGCTGAGGTAGTAATGTCGTGCTTAATGCAGGTGGGCTTCGGCCCACACTGCATGCCCCAGTCAGACTGGGGTTCTTTACAAGTGGACACATGTAGGTTAAACTCCCTGTGGACCCACTGCCTGGGTGGGTGCCAGGAAGCCACCGGCGGTACATAGAAATATCCCATTGCATTGCCCAACACAGCTGAGGTAGTAATGTCGTGCGTAATACAGGTGGGCTTCGGCCCACACTGCATGCCCCAGTCAGACGGGTTCTTTAGAAGTGTACAGATGTATTAAAAACTCAGTGTGCACCTACAGCATGGGTGGCTCCCTGGAACCCACCGGCGGTACATAAAAATATCCCATTGCATTGCCCAACACAGCTGAGGTAACGTCAGCTGTAATGCAGGTGGGCTAAAAATTAATTTGATTACACTGTAGGCGAGGGCCCACAAAAATTGCTGTATCAACAGTACTAATGTACATCCCAAAAATTGGCCATGGCCAGCCAAGAGGGCAGGTGAAACCCATTAATCGCTTTGGTTAATGTGGCTTAAGTGGTAACTAGGCCTGGAGGCAGCCCAGTGTAACGAAAAATTGGTTCAAGTTAAAGTTCCAACGCTTTTAAGCGCATTGAAACTTATAAAAATTGTTCTGAAAAATTATTTGAGTGAGCCTTGTGGCCCTAAGAAAAATTGCCCGTTCAGCGTGATTACGTGAGGTTTCAGGAGGAGGAGCAGGAGGAGGAGGAGGAGGAATATTAGACACAGATTGATGAAGCAGAAATGTCCCCGTTTTGGATGGTGAGAGAGAACGATGCTTCCATCCACGGGTGCAGCCTACGTATTGCTTACGTATCGCTGCTGTCCGCTGGTGGAGAACAGAAGTCTGGGGAAATCCAGCCTTTGTTCATCTTGATGAGTGTTAGCCTGTCGGCACTGTCGGTTGACAAGCGGCTACGCTTATCTGTGATGATTCCCCCAGCCGCACTAAACACCCTCTCCGACAAGACGCTAGCCGCAGGACAAGCAAGCACCTCCAGGGCATACAGCGCTAGTTCAGGCCACATGTCCAGCTTCGACACCCAGTAGTTGTAGGGGGCAGAGGCGTCACCAAGGATGGTCGTGCGATCCGCTACGTACTCCCTCACCATCCTTTTACACTGCTCCCGCCGACTCAGCCGTGACTGGGGAGCGGTGACACAGTCTTGGTGGGGAGCCATAAAGCTGGCCAGGCCCTTAAAGACTGTTGCACTGCATGGGATGTACATGCTGCTCGATCTACGCACATCCCCTGCTACCTTGCCCTCGGTACTGCGCCTTCTGCCACTAGCGCTGTCGGCTGGGAATTTTACCATCAGCTTGTCCGCAAGGGTCCTGTGGTATAGCAACACTCTCGAACCCCTTTCCTCTTCGGGAATCAGAGTGGGCAGGTTCTCCTTATACCGTGGATCGAGCAGTGTGTACACCCAGTAATCCGTCGTGGCCAGAATGCGTGCAACGCGAGGGTCACGAGAAAGGCATCCTAACATGAAGTCAGCCATGTGTGCCAGGGTACCTGTACGCAACACATGACTGTCTTCACTAGGAAGATCACTATCAGGATCCTCCTCCTCCTCCTCCTCAGGCCATACACGCTGAAAGGATGACAGGCAATCAGCCGGTGTACCGTCAGCAGCGGGCCAAGCTGTCTCTTCCCCCTCCTCCTCATCCTCCTCATGCTCCTCCTCCTCCTCCTGTACGCGCTGAGAAATAGACAGGAGGGTGCCCTGACTATCCAGCGGCATACTGTCTTCCCCCGCCCCCGTTTCCGAGCGCAAAGCAGCTGCCTTTATGGTTTGCAGGGAATTTCTCAAGATGCATAGCAGAGGAATGGTGACGCTAATGATTGTAGCATCGCCGCTCACCACCTGGGTAGACTCCTCAAAATTACCAAGGACATGGCAGATGTCTGCCAACCAGGCCCACTCTTCTGAAAGGAATTGAGGAGGCTGACTCCCACTGCGCCGCCCATGTTGGAGTTGGTATTCGACTATAGCTCTACGTTGTTCATAGAGCCTGGCCAACATGTGGAGCGTAGAGTTCCACCGTGTGGGCACGTCGCACAGCAGTCGGTGCACTGGCAGCTTAAAGTGATGTTGCAGGGTGCGCAGGGTGGCAGCGTCCGTGTGGGACTTGCGGAAATGTGCGCAGAGACGGCGCGCCTTTACGAGCAGGTCTGACAAGCGTGGGTAGCTTTTCAGAAACCGCTGAACCACCAAATTAAAGACGTGGGCCAGGCATGGCACGTGCGTGAGGCTGCCGAGCTGCAGAGCCGCCACCAGGTTACGCCCGTTGTCACACACGACCATGCCCGGTTGGAGGCTCAGCGGCGCAAGCCAGCGATCGGTCTGCTCTGTCAGACCCTGCAGCAGTTCGTGGGCCGTGTGCCTCTTATCGCCTAAGCTGAGTAGTTTCAGCACGGCCTGCTGACGCTTGCCCACCGCTGTGCTGCCACACCGCGCGACACCGACTGCTGGCGACATGCTGCTGCTAACACATCTTGATTGCGAGACGGAGGAGGAGGAGGAGGAGGAGGGTGCTTTAGTGGAGGAAGCATACACCTCCGCAGATATCAGCACCGAGCTGGGGCCCGCAATTCTGGGGGTGGGTAGGACGTGAGCGGTCCCAGGCTCTGACTCTGTCCCAGCCTCCACTAAATTCACCCAATGTGCCGTCAGGGAGATGTAGTGGCCCTGCCCGCCTGTGCTTGTCCACGTGTCCGTAGTTAAGTGGACCGTGGCAGTAACCGCGTTGGTGAGGGCGCGCACAATGTTGCGGGAGACGTGGTCGTGCAGGGCTGGGACGGCACATCGGGAAAAGTAGTGGCGACTGGGAACTGAGTAGCGCGGGGCCGCCGCCTCCATGATACTTTTGAAGGACTCAGTTTCCACAAACCTATACGGCAGCATCTCAAGGCTGATGAATTTTGCTATGCGGACGGTTAACGTTTGAGCGTGCGGGTGCGTGGCGGCGTACTTGCGCTTACGCTCGAACACTTGCGCAAGCGACGGCTGAACGGTGCGCTGAACTACACTGCTGGATGGGGCCGAGGACAGCGGAGATGAGGGTGTGGGTGCAGGCCATGAGGCGGTAGTGCCTGTGTCCTGAGAGGGGGGTTGCATCTCAGTGGCAGGTTGGGGCACAGGGGGAGAGGCAGGGGTGCAAACCGGAGGCGGTGAACGGCCTTCGTCCCACCTTGTGGGGTGCTTGGCCATCATATGTCTGCGCATGGTGGTGGTGGTGAGGCTGTTGGTGTTGGCTCCCCGGCTGAGCTTTGCGCAACAAAGGTTGCACACCACTGTTCGTCGGTCGTCAGGCGTCTCTGTGAAAAACTGCCAGACCTTAGAGCACCTCGGCCTCTGCAGGGTGGCATGGCGCGAGGGGGCGCTTTGGGAAACACTTGGTGGATTATTCGGTCTGGCCCTGCCTCTACCCCTGGCCACCGCACTGCCTCTTGCAACCTGCCCTGCTGATGCCCTTGACTCCCCCTCTGAAGACCTGTCCTCCTGAGTAAGCGTTGCACACCAGGTGGGGTCAGTCACCTCATCGTCCTGCTGCTCTTCCTCCGAATCCTCTGTGCGCTGCTCCCTCGGACTTACTGCCCTTACTACTACCTCACTGCAAGACAACTGTGTCTGATCGTCATCGTCCTCCTCACCCACAGAAAGTTGTTGAGACAGTAGGCGGAAGTCCCCAGCCTCTTCCCCCGGACCCCGGGAACTTTCGAATGGTTGGGCATCAGTGACGATAAACTCCTCTGGTGGGAGAGGAACCGCTGCTGCCCAATCTAAGCAGGGGCCCGAGAACAGTTCCTGGGAGTGTTCCCGCTCCTGAGCAGGTGTTATTGTAGTGGAGTGAGGAGGCTGGGAGGAAGGAGGAGCAGCAGACAGAGGATTCGGATTGGCAGCAGTGGACGGCGCAGAACTGCGGGTAGACGATAGGTTGCTCGAAGCACTTTCTGCCATCCAGGACAGGACCTGCTCACACTGCTCATTTTCTAATAACCGTCTCCCGCGTGGACCCATTAATTGGGCGATGAATGTGGGGACGCCAGAAACGTGCCTCTCTCCTAATCGCGCAGCAGTCGGCTGCGACACACCGGGATCAGGAGCTCGGGCTGTGCCCACACCCTGACTTGGCCCTCCGCGTCCTCGGCCGCGTCCACGTCCTCTAGGCCTACCCCTACCCCTCAGCATGCTGTATTACCAGTGATTTGATTTCACAGGCAGGAAATAAATTGGCGCAAGACTGCAGGCCAAATATAATTTTTGCCCTTTTTGGAAAACGAAAGGCCCCACTGCCTCTAGTGAATGAATTATCTAAGTTTAATAACTGTGCTGTGTCCCTGCTAATGTGTCACAGAACGTGAAGGTAGCAGAGTTATTATAACTCTTGGATAGCAGGTATTTTTTTCCCAATTAAGGAAAGCAAATGGCGAAGCCAGCAGTAAAGCGTAGCTGGGTGCGTCTGATTTAGCAATGTTGTTCACGCAGCTCACACGTGTCCACCGCCCTTAGGACGGACAGAGGCTGGACAAATAGATTTGTTTTCAGTTTTTTTCCACCAAAAGGCAGCACTGCGTATATTCAATGAACATGAGAAGTTTAATAACTGTGCTGTGTCCCTGCTTATGTGTCACAGAACGTGAGGGTAGCAGAGTTATTATAACTCTTGGAGAGCAGGTATTTTTTTCCCAATTAAGGAAAGCAAATGGCGAAGCCAGCAGTAAAGCGTAGCTGGGTGCGTCTGATTTAGCAATGTTGTTCACGCAGCTCACACGTGTCCACCGCCCGTAAGGACAGACAGAGGCTGGACAAATAGATTTGTTTTCAGTTTTTTTCCACCAAAAGGCAGCACTGCGTATATTCAATGAACATGAGAAGTTTAATAACTGTGCTGTGTCCCTGCTTATGTGTCACAGAACGTGAGGGTAGCAGAGTTATTATAACTCTTGGAGAGCAGGTATTTTTTTCCCAATTAAGGAAAGCAAATGGCGAAGCCAGCAGTAAAGCGTAGCTGGGTGCGTCTGATTTAGCAATGTTGTTCACGCAGCTCACACGTGTCCACAGCCCTTAGGACGGACAGAGGCTGGACAAATAGATTTGTTTTCAGTTTTTTGGCACCAAAAGGCAGCACTGCGTATATTCAATGAATAACAACTGTGTTGTGGCCCTGCCTATACAATTCTTTCCCTGCAGTATCAATGGAGGGTGCAATGGTCTGCAGAGGCGATTTTGAGAAGCAAAAAAAAATGCAGCACAGCTAACAGCAGCCAGCACAGTACTGCACACGGTTAAATATGGCCCTAGAAAGGACCGTTGAGGTTCTTGAAGGCTACACTCACTCCTAACACTCTCCCTGCCTATGCAGCACTTCTGTCCCTAATGCCAGGTGCAACGGTCTGCAGAGGCGATTTTGAGAAAAAAAAATTTGCCACTGCTAACAGCAGCCAACACACAGCTATCAGTGGCCCTAATAAGGACCTTTGGGGGGTTTTGAAGCCTACACTAACTACCAATTCTTTCCCTACAGCAGCTCCGGTACAAACAGCACTGTCCCTCATCTAACTCACACCACATCTGAGGCGAACCGCGGGAGGGGCCGACTTTTATGTTCGGGTGACACCTGATCTTCCCAGCCACTCACAGCAGGGGGGTGGTATAGGGCTTGAACGTCACAGGGGGAAGTTGTAATGCCTTCCCTGTCTTTCAATTGGCCAGAAAAGCGCGCTAACGTCTCAGGGAAGGCAGTGAAAGTAACCAGAACACCGCATGGTGTTCGTTACGAATAACGAACATCCCGAACACCCTAATATTCGCACGAATATCAAGCTCGGAAGAACACGTTCGCTCATCTCTATTTACTAGCTTTATGCATGTGAGCTCTGGATGGTGTTCCTGTTCTGTGTGGTATGCATTACCTGGTGTATAGGTGTGAACAGCGACATGTTCATTGGGTCTGTGCATTTGGCCAGACGTGCTGCATGAACAGTCGTGTTCACTGTGTTTGTGAACAGTGGTGTGTCCTGTTTTTTGTGCACCTCTCTAGGTTCCTAATCAGGAATTGCCAGGTCCCAGATGAAGACAGTGGGGCTGTCCTTATTAGGGCACCTAGCCCCCTTTTAGGTAGGGGTGCTCCACTTCTCCTGATTAGTAAAGGACAGGTTTCCGTTTATCTTTGCCTGGAGTGGGTTAATTGGTCCTTGCAAATACTATGTGAGTGTGTTTGCGGTTTTACCAGGACACCATCTTGCATCCATGCCGAGGCGTGGTGCGTTAATGCACTGTACAGACGTAACAACTGCACTCTTGCAAATTTAGGGGCACCTTAACAATACAGAACAGCACCAGGACATTGACCCAATAGAATAGGTAAGCATGAGCTGGGTTATGTGGCTGGAGCTCTAGAGATCAGTTGAGGCACTCTATGGGAATGTATGTGGCAGCACTCCTGGGAATGTCTCTGGTTGCATCTCTGATGGGCATTAAAAGGGGTTGTCCAGTTGTAATCTTCTAATGGCCTATCCTTAGAATAGGACATCAATAGAAGAACGGCAAGGCTCTGCCACCTGGAACTCTTGCTGGTCAGATGTAAGCTAGGCCTTTGTGCTCATGCACTGAGATGATTTCTGCAGGGAGCAGATAGCTCTGATCTTACTTCAGTAGCCAGTCTTGGTGTTGCAGGTCAAGGCTAAGGCACTGTATGGGTGCACCAGTATGTAGGCACCTGTGGCTTAGGTATTGTATAGGGATCATCTGTGGCTGCAGCGTTACTCTCGGAGATGGCTAGAATGGGACTCTGCATGTTAGGGATAAGCACAGGGGGTTTTGTCTCTGAGCCATGTGCTTACCTACTCCTGATCAACCCCGTGTTAGCAGAACCCCTGATACTGGTCGCTCATATGACTGGTACTGTCTAGACCCATGCTGTGCATAGTGGTTGTGACTGGAGATTTCGCAACATGAGACGCGCTGGAATGGACCAGACTTTTGCATGCTGCATCCACTTTACTTTTAGAACAGCAACGGCAACAGTGTCAGTCCGGGGTGACCATTGGGTGAGAAGTGCAAATTTCAACTTCACGGTGAGACAGATTCACTGGTACACGTTACGATTCTCATACATTCCCAAGCCTTTGGCCAATTGCTTGTGGCCCACTTCTCTCAACCTCAGCACAATAATGTCTATCTTCATCAACCTCACACTAAGTCACACACTATAGGCACTGGGGCAGTAAACAGGAACTTTTGGGGGCATGAATGGCGTCCCTCTTGGTAAAATCTGTGGTTGGTACTCTGATGGGCATCTGAGACGCTGTATGGATGAATCTATGGTCAATGCACTTTGGGCCAACTGGTGGCACTCTTGGTGACATCTGTGACTGGCACTCTGGTGGGAATCTAAGACTTAGGCACTGTATAGCATTCATTCGTGTCAAGCACTCTGGTGGGTTTCTCTGTGGTGGGTTGTAGGTACTCTGGTGGCATCTCAGTGGCATTACCTTCTGACCTAGGAAATATTCCAATACTGTAATGTGATTTTTTGCATGAGGTTTTCCTTGGCATATCATGAAATCAATGGGCATGAAGTCACGAGGGAATATTGTAGTTGTAGAAACTTTAGTAGATGCAAAAAATCTACTACACAATCACAACAGTTGAATGAATGGGATTTCCTAAATGGAGGCTTACTACTAATGGAATTTACCAGATGTGGCTGGCACAATTACGCTGTCAGTTATGCAGTGGTATTATATTAGCTCCCAGAATGAATTCTCATTCCATTTATCACTCCAGACAGCAGCAATTCTCCAGAGACCCAATAGCAGATTTCTGTAATACCCTGAATGATACACATTTACGAATGCAGGCACACACATAGAAATGTATAAACACAGACATTGCCCATAGCTTATTCATCCATATACAGTCAATAGCATCCTACGTTCTATATCTAGGGCCAATTTCTGCACGAATAGGCTGCAATGAATGGATAGAATATATTCAACTAGACAGCAGGAACCTGTCCATGACTACCAGACCGTAATGCCGTTCCCACAACTCAACAGCTGATTTATAGTAAATGTGCTATAAAAGGGTGAGAAAGTTAAAAAATGTCTATATTTTTATAAATAAAGCACAATGGATGCCGAACCTCAATTTTATTCCATGTGACCAGAATCACCATTATAATCAGCAATGCATAATAGACGACCATTGGTATATCAGTATATACAATTAATGGTTGGTATGCATTGGTAAGGAAGCCAGTAATGTGGGCAGCAAGAGGAGTCTTTTTCTGAGCTAGTTTAGTTTAAAGCCTTATGAAAGAGCCAAGTTCCTGGAGTTGGGTATAAGGGTGCAACTCTGATTCCATTAGGACATTTCAGGGTTGTATAGTTGTAACAATCAGGTTCAAGTTTGGAGTCTCTTGTTGTAACTGATGTGGAACGGTAGCGTGGTCAGGGAAGCCAGAGGTCAGTGCACAGGAAGGTATCAGTTCGTTGTACAGAGAAGCAGGTGAGTAGCGTAGTCAAGGAAGCCAAAGGTTGATATGCAGGTAGGTATGTCAGGTAGCAGTATGGATGAGTGACAGGTGGAAGAGCTTGACCAAGGATGGGAGGTGTCAGTTCAGGTTATATAGTATGGGCAATCACAAGACAGGGTCCAACCAAACAGAACTGGGTAAGCAGGAGCAAGGAATGGGAACAGGTTCAACAGGGAAGCTTTTCAACAGGCTGATGGCACAATGGGGAGAGCTGTCACCTGGAGCGCAGAATGTCCCGGGTTCTACTTCCAACAACAGTATAATGATAACAGATGTCAAGTGCTCGGTGATAGCTCTATAGAAAGGATGTGATACTTTCATAAGGTGGGCATATGGTAAACTCCCACCAAGACACCAACCTCAATAAACACACAAAACAGTCCAATGGGACAAAATTAGCCAATGCATCAGCCGCTCTCAAGCCGAGACATGCCTGCCCCCAAAGTTATTACTACTCCATAGCAGAACTCATGTGCCCAACTGCCCACATTTAGGGCCAAGTGTGCTTGTGTGCACACTGCTGACCCCTCAGCTAGCTGTTGATCAACATGACCAACCTGTTGCTCCACTGAGCCACCCTACCATTAAACTGTGGCCCAAACATAACTGCACTGTGTGAAATGTTGCAATCCAAAGGAGAGCTTTTCCAATACCCTACTCTGTGCCATATTTGTGGAGGCATTTCTGTACATGAAAATCTTGCCCATATAATGCAACGAAGCGAAGGCATTGATTTCAATGGCTTCATTAAGATGAACATCTTTTTGCTGTGCAAAATCTTCATACAAGAAAATATAGGACCTGTCCTATCTGTGTCCATGTTACACAGAAATCTGCCATAGACGACTATGGCAGCTTAAAAAAGGGAGGGAGCTACCCTGCATACACCACAGGGAAAAGAAGACAGCTGGCCCTAATTTGGCATTTAATTGCCATTCTGTTCCACAGGAAGGGTGTAACATGTGAGCGTGTGAACTGGCATTAAAAGCACAAAAATAACAGAACTATATACTGGCACGTACATATCAGCCTGTTTCTTGCCATCTCCCAACCTAATTCAAGTGCAAATATGATCCATAGTGGCGAACACATTTGCGCACATGGTCTTCTGAAACCACCCTAAAGGCTATGGAAAACCTTGTGCATGAAAAATCAATAAAAACATCTTACTAAGTTCCTGCAGAAAAAAAAATGTTGCACTTATCTATTTTGGCATTGAGTTTTCCTTATTATGCATTTAGAAAGCCTCATACTTGGTTTTCAGGCTCTCAGGCATTCAAGTTTATGGCTTAGGGGCGTTATCAGCACTGATCAGCTTGTCTTTCTCATGAAGGTGCACAAGCTCAGCTCCCCATCCCCTGTTCTTTTTAGAGGCTGTGTAGCATAAACACACCCACTTAGTACTACACAGATATCTCTCTATATCATCCCCTCTCTGAGTAGCTGCTGGTCCCATTCTCCTGTACTGTTGATAAAAGCTGAAAATTCACCCAGAGTAAATTACAGCCTTCTGAAAATAGCAGCTTTTTTCATCCTCCTGATCTCATCCACCATCCCCAGGCACTGTCATACAGACCTGTGTAACAGCTCAAAGGAAAGGTAGTGAATACACGTTCACAGAAGGGGAGCAGGCTAGGGGATAGGGGGGGGGGGGGGGGGGGACTGTCAATTTACTCTGATTAACAGAGTTTGCTAAGATTTCAGTCTTCCAGTCTGTAGTGCCTTGGGGAACAATACAAGCAGAAAAATCAAACAATTAGAAATTTTTAATGAAAACCATTTACAAAAAGTCTTCATTTTCAAAAGCATATTGATTAAAAGGAAAAAAAGGTGTACATAGCCTTTACCTAGCAAGCCTGTCTAAGTTGCTTCCCCAAAGTTTCTTGCATAGCATTGTTGCAGATGTCTAGCCTAACGTGTGATAAGTCTACACTGTCACTCCTGTATCGGCCTTTAAAACCAAACTCAATATTTCTGATGCATACCACAAGCCATCAAGTCCTTCCTAGATGGTATGGAAATGCCCGCATAGAGCCCCGTTAGAGATATTTTTTAAGATCCCCTCCACATGGCTTATAATGTAAAGGCTGCAGAATTTCCACAGTGATTCCGTAAGCAGAAATTCTGCAGGTTTTCCACCACCCGTGTAGATGGCCTTACTCTGCTAACCCACAAGTTGTGCAGTTTCTTTGAGTTAACCAGAAAGGTTACCTGTGGAGAACTCTGCAGAAAAGGCCATAGCTTCATGAGCAGGTTAAACGGGAGCTTTCTTAGACCTGAAACTTCAAAATAGCATCTTCCCATCCAATTATAATATAGAGAATTCTCTACTGCCCTCTGTGATAGTTGGTCTTTTAAGGATCATTCCCATACTTCTGTACTTATGAACACTGAATGGCTACTTTATTAAAGACCTCCATCTAGTAGGGTGTTGGACCTCCTTTGGTCTTCAGAACTGGTGTAGATTCCACTAAGTGTTAGAATCGTTCTGCAGGAATATCGGCCCCTGTGGACAGGAAGGTTAGTTACCGCAGATTACATGGAGGTGTTGGCATGTTCTGAACAGGTGACAGAAAGGGTTCATAAATTCATGCTGCTTGCACCAAATTCTGACCTTCCCATCAGCACGGTGCAGCAGAAATCTAGATTCATCTGACTAGGTGATGTTTTGTTTTTCCACTGCTCAGGGATCCCTCCCCCCCCCCTCTCCCAGTCTATATTGTCCATATTCTCATAATAGGACCTAAAGGGGGTGGCCAAAAATATGGAAACACTGTACGAAATGCATGCCTTACGTTACATAGGATTATAAATCATATTTCAATAAAACATGTAGAGACTGATTTTAAGTGGAGGTTATATGACACAGAAGTGAACACCTGCCCAGACAACAAGGTTCCATTGGTCAGGGGTTTGAGCCACTCAGCTGCTGTTACCAGCTGGCTCCCAAAACCACCCAGAGCAGGGCAAGAGGTGAAGTGAACACAAATTTGGTGGGAAAGCTCTCAGCCAAGCATGGGTCAAAAGGGCAGCTCAGTGCTAATGATTAAAATCCCATGCGTTTCATAGGTGTTTCCATATTTTTGTCCACCTCTTGTACATACAGGGCCGTTCTGGTGGGACAACCCTTTTGTAGTTTCTAGCATGCAGTGATGTAGCAGACTAGACAACGTCTTGTGCTCCATACCATGCAAAATTCTGTACAACTACATCAACAAGTGACAATGCTAAAGATTAACATAAACTAATATGTATCCTTGCGTTGAGATACGGGTAGGATGTGCAATTATTTGCGACATGAACGGAATATAGTCTGTTACATTCTAGACCAAATTACACGGAAATCTGCCATGTCTGGCTTACGGCGCAGAACAAAGTTCTAAATGATTTATGGCTCACTGGGGATGACTGCAGTCTCACCATGTAAGATGACATCTGCTTCAAAAGCAAGCGACTGCTTCCTTATATGATTTATCACTAGACATACTCTCCGTCCATTCATTACCTGACAGAACTATTCTCTCCTGTAAGCTAGTGATGCCACCAAAGTATGGGCACCTAGAACACCTGTCTGCATCGTGTGCAGGTGAAGAATGCTATGTAGAACCCAACACTGGCTTCTGGTATGACACGGCATGGTTATCTCTTCTGACTTAGGGCGAGCACCCACTGGCGTTTGCGTTTCCCGCGGGAAAAAAACGCAGCGTTTTCGCCGCGTGTCCCGCGTTTTTTCCGCGCGTTTTCCGCGGCGTTTTTCTGATTGGCTGAGCCATGGTGCTCGTGATCCAGTCATAGCAATCTCTTACTGGAGGCGGGGTATTCTAGCTCCATTACCAGGAAGAGAATGCTCGCTCAATGCTGAGTACTACACGAAAGCCTGCCGAAACACCGCAGTCCAGCGCAGGGGACCCGAACGCCGCCTACTAGGTAAGTATTAAGACACCCCCCAAAAATAAGACACTTTGCCTGTTTTAGGGCAAAAATTTATGTAAGACAGTGTCTTATTTTCGAGGAAACATGGTAACTTTTATTACCTATCCACAGTTGGTAAAAGTCTAATGTGTGGAGGTCTCACTACTGAGACCCCCACCAATCCCAAGAATGCGGGTCATGTTTCTCCCCTCCTCCTCACCACAGGCTTAGTGCACTCCCCGCAGTACGGAGGAGATTGAATGGAGTGTTGGCCATGCATACACAGTGTGCAGAAGAATAAATGGAATGATGGCCGTGCTTGCACAGTGTAGATGGGATTAAATGGAGTGATGGTTGTGCATGCATAGTGTGGATTAAATGGTATGATGCATGTGCATGCACAGTGTGTAGGAGAGTAAAAGGTGTGATGGATGTGCATGTACAGTGTGGAGGAGATTTAATGGAGCGATGGCTGTGCATGCGCAATGTGGAGGAAATTGAATGGATTGATGGTCGTACATGCGCAGTGTAGGGGAGATTGAATGGAGTGATGGTGTGCATGTGCAGTGTGGAGGAAATTAAATAGAGTAGGGTCCGGATCCAACGTAGACCAACAACTCAGTACATTCACCAATAATGAAGATGGCAGCAGTCCGGTGCAGATAAAAATTAATTTATTCCTCCCAGTGCTAAAACAACGTTTCGACTCACATGGAGTCTCTTTCAAGTATTAGGAGGACTAAATTAATTTTTATCTGCAGCGGACTGCTGCCATCTTCATTATTGGGGAATTGGCTGAGTTCTTGGAATTGGTGAGGTTTTCAGCAGTGAGACCTCCACCAATTAGACTTTTATCATCTGTCCTGTGGATAGGTGATAAAGGTTAATTCTGGAGCAACCCCATTAGGCGGCACTGAAGCAACTTGTTTCATCTGACTTTGCTCATCTTATAATGGTCCAATCATACAGAGCTTACAGTGTATGTAGACGTACACGCTGGGAGGTTTTCCCAATGCATACTTTTGATGGATGTTTCCAGCATATGACTCTATACAGGTATACAATGGCATATGTCACCCATAGGCTCTCATGTTAAAAAAAAGAATATTGCTTATGTTTTTTTTGCCGGATACCTTTGCATAATAGAGCAAGGTTGACTAAACTATTCCATGCGCTTGAAAAAAAAGATACACCAATGTATAGAAGTCCAATGGAGGCCAAACATACGCTCTGTTATCGTACTGTAACTGAATGGGAGCCTATGGGTATCTTTGAAACATGTGCCAGGAACTTTCCCAGTTCATACGTCAAATGGGATGCTACAATGTCTGTGTGAATTCAGTCTGAAACCACTGGCACAAGAGCATATTGCAGGTACATTTTTGCACTTGACAAGTGTCATGGCCCAAAGTTAGTGTTAGGGGGTACAGTTTATCACTGTTTAGTGATAGTACAATGGTTTGTTTTTTTAAAATAGTACTGTCTCTTTAAGAGGGAGTGGGAACAGGGGAACATAGTTGAGCACAAAGAAAAAACAGAAAGGGTTCTCTCACATGACTGTATTGTAATTTCGTATTACCCTCGCATATTTTGCATGCGGAATATGCTGTAGCAAGCAGCCATAGACTTACATTGTGCCGCTCACAAATCGCTGCATGTTCTACCTTGGCACTTATTATGCGGGTATACACACATGGTTGTGTTAATGGGATTGATGGCCTGCAGTAAGCACGCAATGTTCATTGCGTACTTGCTGTGTGCTGCATGCGTTTATCTCGTGGGCGGCATGCAGCAAATTAGAGCTGTTTGAACCGGGCCAAAGAAATTGAGACAGCTGCTTGGTGCAGGACAGAGGTTGAAGCAGGAACCTCTCCCGATGTAATGCAGTGTCGTAGATACAGTCCTAAGGACTAGCTTGCAGAGTGTGCAGAGAGCAGCTAAGCTGTGGACTGAGGAAGAAGGGAGTCTCTCCTGGTTTGTGTTACAGAGTTGTAGCAATTGTCTTATGGACAGCTTTCCTCTGATGAACAGGAAAAACAGAGCTGCATAGTGAAGTCAGTGCCAAGGGCTTCCTCCTTTCCTTATCCTCAGACGATGCTGAACTCGCACCAGAGTTGTTACAGGTATCTCACCTGTTTAGTGCGACAATTATCATTTATTGCTGATTTCGGTCAATCAGGCCAGGACTCTGAGTAACAACCATTCATACGGACTCTTGAACTTCATTGACCATTTTTCTGCATTACAGTTAATAAAGCGTTGCTTGCTCAGCAATGGCGACTCCTGCGCCCTATCTCCATCAGGCTGCCATTAACCTGGAAAACCGGGACAGCCCATGACCCGCTGTCTGCGGTCCCTTATAACAACATTATAGATCCCTATCATGTTGTGATATCTGGTCAGTAGACCCTGTTGGGACAAAACATGGGCACATAATGTGCCCAAAATGCGTAAGTGTGACAGCAGCCTAATGATGTTATCTACTATTTTTGATAAATGGGGTTGCATAGGATTGGCCTTAGCGGTGTGTAACTGGCGCATCAAGGGGGCACCACAAAAGGTGCACTAGAAGAGTGTGGGCACCACAAATTCTAATACCGTACTACCAATAATTGTATAGCAGTATTATTGAGACATTGTATGGCACTATTATTGCAGAACTTGTATATTGGTATTATTTGGGCACTATATAGTGGTACCTATTAAGGCATTGTGCATACCTGCTATTTAAGCACTGCCAAGTACAGTATGTTGTTTTTGTAGTGCATGGCAGTGGTGGCACTGTATAGCATTGTTCATTAGACGACTATGTGGCATAGCTATTTGGACATCATTCGTTATAAAGCTGATATATAGCACTATGTAGCATAATTACAGTATTTCCACATTGTATGACAGTGCTCTAAACGGGGAGGGGTTCACTAACAGACGGTGGTACAGTAACTAAATTATCAAAAAAATTGTTCTGGCAACCTATTAGGACTTAGTATTTGTAACAGAGCAGCATGGTGGCTCAGTGGTTAGCACTGTTGACTTGCTGTGTGGGGGTCCAGGTTTGAACTCTGACTAAGGACAACATCTGCGTGGAGTTTTTTGTGTTCTCTCTGTGTTTGCATGGCTTTCCTCCTACACTCCAAAAGCATGCTAATAGGTGAATTTAAAAAACTGTGAGCCCCAAGGAAGACAGAACCCATAATATGTATGCGTTATATGCATATAGGTGATTATTAAAGTAGTGATCATAGATGCTGGCATGGCTCATCTACAAACCAAATGTACATACCAGGATTTCGATTCACTGTCCCTTTAAATGTATAATGCGCCTACACATGTTGCAGATGTCAGTTGCTTCTAAGTAGTAAACTTCTCCTTATTCCCCCATCCATCTGGAACTTCTTTTAGGTAAGAAGTTGTATTTTATCTGCTGAGCCGCCTTCATCCGTGCGACTGCATGTCACAAAACTCTACACTCCCTCCATGTCTTTGTCACGATCAACCTACATCTCATCTACGCTTAATGCATCATTCTGCTCAGTTTATGATTTGGTATGGCGCCATCTAGTGTGGTTTCTATAGCATGACAATAATAGTGACGCATGATTGTAATGCAATTAATGAGTCGATTTGCCAGGCTCCATATTTGCTGTGAATTTAACAGATAGGCATATAATAGAATCAGTAAAGAATAAACATTTTCAAGAATTGGGCATTTTGATTCAACAGCAGCACAAGAAAATGATTTCAGTAACATATTAGATTGTTATATTCTAATAGAGGTGGCCAGGGGTATAGGTAGGGTTGGAAGCCAAAATGGCCAAGAGTCCTTGGTTGAAAGGAGGTGCAAACTGGACAACTCAGCGTACCACAGATTTTAATCTTTTTTTTTTTTACGTTCGGCCATGCCCTATGTGTTCCTTCACAGTAATAATGTAGCAGCTCTACCCAGTGATAGTGATTACAGTGCAATTACCTCCAGTGATCATAGGTGATTGAAGTCATCTGTTTTCCCTTTTCTTCCCTATCTGATCCAGACCACCATGAAGACTTCTTCCAGGCACAACATACATCTGCACATTGTCCTTGTCCAGCCACTACTCCCTATAAACCTCTCAATAACCCTTCCATAGTACCAGTATCCCTTTTGTGACCCCATATATAGAGCATCCTCTGTGGCCCCACTTAGGTTTTGTGCTCCCTTTGTGACCCCATTCAATAATGCCCCCCTTTTAAATTCCACCCCCTTACCTGAACTTCCATACATTAGAAGCAGTGAAAATTCACCTCATTAGTTAACCAGTGGTGCCAAATAGCATGCTACATACAAACATTAACCTGACTCCTCCATCTTCATATACACCGAGATCAAGAGTAGGGAAGACTACTACTAAGGGAGTGATGAAGAAGGTTATTACTACTGCTAATGGACTGAGGTTTAGGAATGAGGCCCGGTGAGGGTGGGGGAAATCAGAACATGATGCATGCTTCCCACAGCACCCAAAATCTAGGACTGTCCTGCCATAACCAGGACACTTGGGAGTGATGATGATGGATGCTATAGGGAAGCACTAACGATGAGCTCTGTCTTGGCACAGCTGTATACTATAGGTAGGACTAGTATTAGGTTGGTTCCCCAGCTAGAATGATAATATGACAGAATTGCTTATTATATGTTTCCTAATTTTCATTTTTGGAAGCAGTCCTATTTATTTGATCTGTAAACTTCGAAACTAGATGGTCTTCTCAGTAGGGGTTGTCTGAGTCAGAAAATCCCTATAACAAGTTTTATTTAGGGGATTTCAAGGTATCACGTAATCTTAACCCCTTGCTACTTCACAAATAGAATCTAGAGAATGGTCTATTTATATGTAGTGTGTAATATTATATAAAATAGTTACTAAGTAATGTGTAGCGTTTCTGGCACTGGGTTTGGTATGGGGTCACAGGTGTAGTTACCCTGCAGAAGGAGTTTATGTTTTGCTGCAAAACTAGGCATGCAGTTTCATCTCAGGCAGGTATATAAATGATTAGAGTTGTGGTGGGATTAGATGAACGGTCTTGCCACCTGAGGCACTAAAATTGGTTCCCCCCTTTGCCTATAAAAAGGCTCTCAGAGGCTCCTTGTGTGCAGTGACCTCTTCTTCCGCTTGTGTAGAGCTTCTTGGCCACTAGACGCCTCGACGATGCAGAGAAGAGATTTCACCCCGTTACCAGAGTCTGAGAGGGGCGCACTATTGGGATGAGAGAAAGGGGATGGTAGTATCAGTGCATTGATCGCTACTTGGGCCGTTCTGTCCATACTCTTAGGAAATGTTGGGACCAGTGGATGCGTGAGGACACTTGCACAAGGTGACCGGGCTCAGGACGCCCTCAACAGACCACCAGTAGAGAATCTGATTGGCCAACAAGCACAAGCAGCTCCAACCGTTTCATTGTCCGTAAGCCAAAAAAGAAGTATGGGCTCACCAGCAGTATCTTCCAATATAGCAGGGAAATCTGAATTTCATCGGGAGCTCCGTCCTCAAGCAGTGGACTGCAGACGGCTAAATTCCATATGACAAAAATAGAAGTGGAGAGGAGCTGCTACCGTTAAAAAATTACATTCTTTATTAAATAAAAAGCATACAGCTCACAGGTCTGCGCAGAACACGTTTCGGCTACAATAGCCTTTGTCATTGTCCGCCATCCAGAGACAGAGGCATAGGCGTACAGTCAGGGGTCACCGGGGTCGCGACGGCGACCTGGCCCTCGAGCCTGAGGGGGCCCAGAGGCTGTCCTCCACCATATACAAGTACACTTTCAGTTCGCACTGTCGGCGGCCTCGTGATTAGTGCGGTCAGGTCGACAGCATGAGCCAGAGACGAGAGTAGGAGAAGGGAGGAGGACAGGTGAAGAGGAGGGGCGATGGGGGAAGGAGCAGAGAGGACACAGTCTCACGACACAGCACAGCATCGAGTGGAGCAGGGATGATGATGTCATCTCTCTGCTGCTTCCCTCCTGCTGACACTGTGTACAGCTGCTCGGTATTAGTATATCTTGACGCCACCCGGAAGCTAGGAGTTTGACAGGAGGAACGCCCCTGTGACACCCCTAGCTCCTGATTGGTGCCAGATGTGAAGGTGCTGTAAGGTCCTACCGGGCTCAATGTAAGTAGGCAGTGTTCCCCCTGTAGCGGTAATGGACTCCCTGCTGTGCTTCTCCAGGGCTGTGCAGTGACCTCCCTGTGGCGTTGGTGCTGCAATGGCGGCAGGGAAGGCGCTTCAGCCCTCTGTGGGGTCCCTTCTGTGGCCTACCCTCAGCGTGGATGCTGTGGCTGCGAGGAAGGAGGTAAACCGCAGCATCCAGTCCGTGCAGAGGCCACTGATCTGCGGTGAATGTTCCCTCCGGCGGTCGGAAAGCACCCTCTACGGCGCTGTCCTCTGGGGCTGCCTGGCTGCTGCGAGAGCCGGGGGTCTCTGCCAGCGGTAGGGAACTTAGTTTAGGCTGCAGGTCCTGGGTCGCTGCAGCAGGAGCCGTGGGTTCGCAGTGCTGGTGGCGCTGGCTGGCTGCAGCGAGGGTCTCTTTATTTCCCCGTACCTCGCTCGTGGACTGCCCTGACCTGCTGCCTTTCCAACTGTGGTTGTCGGCCGCTCGCAGCGTGTGGTCTTCCAGTGTGCGGCGTCAGTCCCTGGGGGCCTCCCTGAAGCACCAAACAGTGTCACATCGTCTGGGAAACAGCATCGTGGTGGTGGGGCTCTTCTGGACCAGCAGCGGCAGTGGCAGAAGAGAACAGGGTTCATAACCATGGCTACAGTATGCCTTTCAACGGCTACTGCCCTGCCAGCTGTCGATCCAATCAGGGACAGGGGACGTGACCCTCCTGCCAATCTTGACTCCACCAGGAGTTCCTGGTGGCGTCAAGATACACTAATACCCAGCTGCTCTCCTCACAAGAGAAGTAGTTCGGCCCCTATGTATCTATCTATCCATCTGCTTGTCTGCCTGCCTGTATGTCTTTCTATGTGTCTATCTATCATGTCTGTATCCTATCTATCTATCTATCTATCTCGCTCTCTCTCTCTCTATTAGGCCTCATTTCCACTTACACGCATGGATTTCACTGCTGAATCCCGCAGTGAAATCTGTACATGCCCGCAGACATAGAGAGGAAAAATACATTATACTCACCTCTCTGGATGCTCCGGGGCTCTCCTCTGTGCAGGCCGGATCTTCTTTCTTCCGGTCGGGGCACATGCTCTGCACACCGGCAGCGTGCCGTGTGCATGCGCACCAATTTTTTTAAAAAATCTCCTGCTCTCCCGCACATTCGCGGCACAGCACAAAAACAGCTGCGGCTGTGCTTCAGATACGGACGGCTAACATAGGCTTCAATGGAAGCCTCGGGAGCCGCCTGTGCGGCAGATCCGCAGGAAAATGAAGCGTGCTGCGATTTATTCTTGTGCATGCAACCTGCACGCCAGGAAGGAATCCCATTTGCATGCTTTTAGCTGCCCTACGGATGCTAATGCATCCCTATGAGCAGCAAGACGCACGAATCTCCGATGCGGGTGCTACGCGCAGATTTTATAAATAAAATCTGCACGTGGACATTGGCCCTCAGGTATAGGTACGGAGGGAGGGGGAAAAGGGCTGGGGGGGGGGAGCCCAAGCTGAACTTTTGCACCCGGGCCCCTGGGCCTTTGGGTACGCCCCTGGACAGAGAGTATAATCGTTACTGGCCCCTGTATCTGTCTGAACAATTTCCAGGTGCTTGGCTGAAGGACGTTTAGTCTCATGGTGCCTATTATGTGTACTGTCTTTGACAGCCAAAGTCACCTCCATTTGCAGTGGTGTCATGAATGACAAAACTGGACTGTCCTCAGTGGAACTGGGTTGTCTACAGCAACAAATCCAGGTTCAGTTTGGGTACCGGTGGCCGTGTTCGTGTCTGGAGACCTTGGGGTGAGCGCTATCACACACAGAAAGTTTCGATTCTGACAACTCCTTCTAGGTGCTTGATTTTCTTAAAAAGGAGTGTGTGTGTGTGTGTGTGTGTATATATATATATATATATATATATATATATATATATATATATATATATATATATATATATATTGTAGTGGTGCAATATCAGAATGACTTGCAGAGTATGCTAGTCAAGTAAGTAAGGGGTTGACACCTGATGGGTGTAGCAGGAAGGGGTTGCATTTAAGCCAGTTCCTGCCAGAAGCAAAGGGAGAAGTTACAGCTTGGCAGTGCAGGACAGGCTGCAAGTTGAGGTCCAGTGTGGACCAGTTGGGTCTGTCACACCTTCTGAAGGAGGAAGAGACGCCCTCCAGACGCCCCAGGAGGGGTTAGTGAGAGAACCCTGTGGGTTGTGAACCCCGAGCTTTGTGTACTGTATATAATTTACGTTGTTGTGTGCTGTAAAATAAAGGCTGGCAGGAGCCTGAACTAAAGAGAATCCACGTCTCTGGAGCATATTTCGTGTTAGGTGGCCATTCCGGCATCCCAAATAGGGCGATCCTGTGGCAAACAGACCCCAACTTTCCACAATATATATACACAGGTGCACTGCATGAGTGATAAGTACCGTTATATCCAGTGATCACGGGCAACATCCTCTCTGACTGTAAGCATTGACTTTCCCTTTTCTTTTCCATCTAGCACACATGCAATGATGTCTTCTCCCGGTCACAACTTGTCTGCAGGATTTGACACTGACATCTTTGACTCCTCAATTTTCCAGCCACTTCGCTTTGTTTACCAACCTCTACATAATCTTCCCATTCATAGAGTCCCACTCAGTCATAAGGTTCTGACTCCATTAAGTAAAATTGTTCCTCAAGGCCTAAATTAAAGGGGCAATCTCATCATGGCTTTTCATGGCCGAGAGAGGACAATCCAAAAGCTCTGTTCCAATCACCTGTTGGAAAGAGATGAGTGCTTAGTGCAGCTCTGTTTCCGAAGCTCTCATTGAAGTGAAAGAGAACTATGGAAACAGCATAGCTTCACTGTTTCCATAGCTCCCATTCACTTCAGCGAGAGTTATGGATAGAGGGCTGCGCTAAGGGATTGGCTCTTTCCAAAGGCTCTCGCTGTGTGGCAGATAGCCATGACAGTGGTTGACCATCTCGGCTATGAAAAGCCGAGAAGGGAATACCTCTTTAAGTAATAATGGTCCTCAGGCCCTCTTTAGGTAGAAACACTCCTCATGGTCTACATTAACTGATAACGCCCCTCATGGCCTAAATTAGCTAAATGTGCTAATAACGTACCCTCATAGCCTAAATGGCTTGATAATGCACTTTATGCAGTGAAGCAAAAAACAGATACTCACCTCACCTGTGCTGCTCCTCCCACTCCCAGCCTCTGAGTCCACGCTGCCTTTGTAGTGGCCCGAAGTGAGTGGGGCCCCTCCATAATGTTAAATGGTTGACTTGTGCATTTGTATTGTCAATGTCTTACATGTAGTGTTGTATCTGTGATGTGTATTGTACCTCTGCAGTACTGAATGAGTAAATGTCTGGGTTATGTCTGAGAAATGCATCTTGTTGTATGTATATATTGTGACAGTGCAGTAGCAAGAGTGGCCTGTAGAGGGCCTCTGAGCACAGTCACTGTGTTTGATTTAGTCAACCTGCACCTGCACGGGTGCAGCTAGACAGTTTAAATTTCCCCTCCCTTACAAACTCAGGGTCCTTGAAGCTAGTGCAGCTTAGGTTCATTAAGGCCTGAGGTCTATGTAGACCTGGTGCTGGTCTGTGAGGGACCTGGAAGCACAGAGCGGACAGGGGCTAGTCGGCCCCTCGCTCATCGCCTGTTGGGGCGATGTCACCTTCCTGGAAGGTCTGCTGAAGGAAGCGGTTTGCCTTGCTGTGTGCACTGTGACAGACAACAGTGTGAAGTTGTATATGACATGCTTGATGGTATGTATGCTGAAAAACCTGCTATGCTTAAATAAATGCTGGAGGAACCCGCATTTGGACTTTACCCTGTTTCTGGACATCATTGTGGTGCTGCAACCCCTGGGCCAGGGAAAGCAAGTAACCCCCAACTTGCCGCAATATGTGTTTGCAAGGTGTATGCAATGGGCTTTCTGCTTTTTTCAAGAGAGAGAGTGGGAGTCTGAGGTGGTAGTCTTGCAACCACAGTGATCATCTGCTGTGTGGACAATGGAAGAAGTGGAGTGATTCCTACTGCTTGGCCTGGGACTAGCTCACCCAGAGTGTTCCAGTACTACCTGAACTACTACCCAGTACTGCCAGAAACCAAGGACCAATAAATGTGAGTGTGGCCCGGTAGAGAGAAAGAGAGAGTCGCTGGGAACAAGATCAAACAGATAACTGGGACTGTGGATTGTCTGAAATACCCCGAGAATCCTCCCTGTCACACCACTTTATTGCGTTGTATCTGTGCCAGACTGTTGATGTTGTAAAGGTTCAACCGGTTGCAGTAAATGGACATTACCAATCGTTCCCGGTTTGTCCATAAAGCTTCCCTGTGTGTGGACTGAGTTATTGATGGCATCGAGATTCACCGCAGAGGACGGAACGGTGGCGTCACGAGTGACAAAAGGATATTAAGGTAACTCCCTGTTACTTTTCCCTGTGACCTCCCCCAGCAGTAACTTGGATGGTTCTCGTGCTACCCCCAGGGAAGGAGATAGTAGAGCCACTGTGACCAAAGTAATCTATGTCTTCCCTGCCATCTCCTTGGCTGTGGGCCCGCTCCTCGGATGCTGCACCTTCACTTCTCAACCAAGGATTTCCTGGTAGAGCAGATCAATCACGTTATCTCTACAGCCAGTTCACAACCTCATCAACGCTGAGGCCAAGGTTGGTTGGATTGATCACGTGATGACTTTACCAGGAAGTCCTCGACTGAGCAGTGCGGAAAACTGAACCGCAGAGGTCAGGAGTGAGAGGAGTGGCACAGGTGAGGTGAGTATATATATTTTTTGTTTAAGTTCAGTGCACTTCCAGCAAGTGTGCACCTGTATTAGCCCTGAGAACCCAACGGGTCCAGCAGGTTTTTTACTGGATTAGTTCAATGCTCAATCTGCCCTTGACCCCATTAGTGTTCTGAGTAGTAATAATGACCCTATTAGTGGCCCCAGTAGTAATAGTGACCCCATTAATGGCTGTCTAGAAGTACTAGTGACCCTGATAGTGGCCCCAGTAGTAATAGTGCTCCTCATCGTGGCCCCAGTAGTGATAGTGCTCCCATTAGTGACCTCAATAATATTATTTGTGTAGAAACAAATATTTGTGCATTGGTGTAGAAACATATTAGTTTATGATCGGTGTCTCTTGCTCCTCTACTTCCCTTCTTTCTTCACACTTCTAATAGCAAGGTTTTCAATTGTGTTTATTAGCAGTATATTTTTTCTTGGTCTTTCACTTCCCTTCCCATATTGTTCATTAAGTCACCTGAAAGACAGTATCCAAGGACCGTTCAGTCAGTCCTGCTACTCCAGACTCAATCAGAGCAGGCTAGCTTGAGTCCCAGGCCTCACAGTAGCAGGCTAGCAGCACACAGAAAGCTTATAATAGGCCCATGTCACGGACACGCACCACTCACGAGTCACACTGTAATGCTGCCGCTTTTCAATATACGGATGGCTGCCCAGTGCTGCAATTAAGTGCTGCATCCACCACCCAATCCCAACTCCTCTTACAAGAGCTACTGCTAGCATTGTGCACAACGCCACATGCACATTGCAAACTTCATGGAAAGTTATGAAAAATCACGGACGGTGTTTTTTCCCATCTGACACTATGGACAGCAGCAGAAAACACCTGATTTTTACAAACTGTCCTTAAATTCACTTATAGTTAGCAATCCGGCCACCTGAGAGGGGTTACAGTATGATTACAACAGTGGCGGCAACCAGATCGCAGATGCATGGTGAGTTAAATGCCTGACAGTATCAGGTTGCTGCCCAGTTATTTTCTCATCAGCCATTAATATGGCCAGTAAGTAGTAAATACGAGCCTTAATTACCACCTAGGTGGCAAGCCTAGTGCTGCCCCTCTAAAGGTGCTGCAGACTGCTGCCTGAGGCAGGAGGCTCAGGTCACCTTATAGTAGGGGCACCTCTGTTCGTATGCTACATATTCCATAAAGCAGCAGTTGACCCACACTTGGTATATGTGGAGCAGGTGGACACCAATAGATTTGGTATCAGGCTATGATTAGAGTAATTAGATATGACTAAGTCGGAACTTTGCACAAAATTGCTCGGATGGCGGTATTAACACAAGACACCAAATAAAACAGCCGACACAACTGATTTGTATCATGATATAGTTTGTATTTTTCTTTAACAATACCAAGCTATAGACAGGGACTTACAGAGGCCTATACACTACCGGCAGATACAAACTTCAGAAACACTATTTACATTCAAAAAGGTACATCACGCACCTGCCCCGGCGCTTCTTGATTTCCCTTTAACCCCTTCACTTCCAGGGGTGCCTGCAGCCTCCACCCCTGACCGCAAAAGTGTTAATTATCTTTTTTTTTTTAAGAGCTGGAGGGTAAAACACCAAGTCTGAGCATTCAAGCGCAGAGTCCGTAGAGAACAATGCCAGGAAAATTCATTCCACAGTGTTGTTGTTTCCTTTGAGCTGAGTTAAAACCAAAATAATTGGATATGAAGTGTTATTCGTGGTGTTCAGTGTCCATATTGCACGGGTTAGAAGGTAGGAACACAACCTGTGGCCGGCTGGTGTCGAATTAGAAGTCCAAGATTGCTTCATCAGTCAGCGGCTTGTTGAGATTTGTGCTCATGTAACAACGGCCAGTTGGCTGTCTAATCTAGGCTATAATGTAGGGGTACACAACTGCGGCCCCCAACCATCTGATTAGTTATACTTGTCCACTCCACATCAGAGGAAGGGAGTGTAGTGTCGGAGCAGGGATAAGTACTAATGTTGCACGGTTTGGCCATCTTCGTGACCCCCACATATTTGCAAAATGGGGGTCTCTTAACGCCTGTTGGCACTCCAGAAAGTAGTGGATGAGGTGGAGAGGTGGGCATGTGTCTGTGCAGCTATCTGATTTGTACTTTATGGGAACACAAATGTTTCGCCAAGTCACATAAAGTACAATGGAAAGACCAACATACACGGTCCTTTCCTCTCTGGAGTACAAATGGGGCAAAAAGGGATCTTCATTCTCCCGATAAGTGCTGATTTCATTTCCAAGACTCCCGTCTATCGGACCTTTGTCACAAATGGTCATACCCACTTAAGTCTTGTTGCAGCCCTTGGGATTCGTTCAATCTGAAAATGTGGCCCACAGATTGGAGAAGGTTGTACATCCCTGCTATAATAGAACTATAGTGGCCCCTTAATACATTGATCCTATATATAACATGTAAGTAATGGCAATGGTGGTATAAAATTGGATGAACAGTCTTCTACTCTCTTGTATGTCATTGCCATCATTCTCCGCTTAGAACACTTTAAACCACATATAAACATTATCCTTTACATGACTTATGACCTCAAGTGAGGTCTTACCCTCTTAGCAGACATATCGCAGAATTCCACATGTTGTAGTAATGGGATTATATAATATTACATACAAGGAACATAAATGTGTGTTATGTTACAAGGAACATTGTCCAATGGATATAATGGTGGCTTATTCTAAAATGAAAAATCAAACAGCCGGCTATCGTTAGATGGTGAACTATGGAGAGAATTCATGGTTTACTCAGTCTATTGGTAGAATTATGGGAGGCTGAGAAGCTCTTTGCATATAGAGTGATTATTCCCTTTACAGACATTTTTTGGCCTACCCACTGGCTATGCTATAATTGTCTCCAAAGGTAGGTCCCACTTTGAAGACCTGCACCTATCTCAGGACAGGGGACCACTCTTGGTGTGGAATGGAGAGATGAAGATAGATATGTGCAACTCTCTCCCTTTATCTCATGGAACATAACATGCCCTAAATATCAATAATTGGAATAAACCTATAAAGGACACCATCACCATCACTTTCTACCATATTAAACCAAGCAAAAGAATACTGATCTACAGTTGTTTCAAAAATATATTTTCTTATAAATAGTGGGCTGTACCATTTCTGCTGGCTTGAGGTTTGTTCCCTAAACCTACCCCTCTCTACTTCATTGAGCAATACATCATCCACAGATTGCAGCAAATCTCGTGCATGCGCTGGGTATGAGCAGATGAGAATGCTGAATATACCCACAAAAGGGACTGATGATCTGCACATGCACCAATTAGTAAACTCATGACACATGCGTGGGATTTGCTGCAGTCTGTGGATTATGTACTGCTCACACAAGCATAGGGGCGGGTTTAGGAGAAAAACGTCAAGCTAGCAGAAACGGTCCGGCCCACCCAACCAACGGACTGGTCTACATAATTTGCATGCAGTTCTGTAATTTTATAAAGGCAGATTATTCGGTATGGTTTTATTAGGATCCATAAGAAAATAAGGTTTCGAAACAACTGTAGATCAGTATTCTATGGCTGGGCTTGGTTTAATGCAGTGGAAAGCTATGGCAGGTTCCTTTGAAGTGATGCTTGGCATCAAGGATATCACACAGGTTCCAAGACATGAATGGCCACCAATGTTAGACCTAAAAGGGGTTGGCCACTTTATATAGAGTAAGTACTGTGCAGTTGATGTATGGTATTTGGGCAACTTTACTCTGTATCCTGTTGTCTTCTTTTATGAAGCCAAGTTCCTTTATCACCAAAGTCGTTGACTTGTAAAGTCAATGGTAGTCAAACCAATGGTAGTCATTTGCAGGTTGGAACAGGGGCCGGAAGATTACCTAGGTGGTGAAGGGGTATGGCTTTGTAAAAGAAGAGAACAGTGGAAAACTTGTTACATTATAACTGTATTAGTAAGCTGACCAAATACCACCCGTCAACTGTCCACTACTTATTCTACATAAAGAGGCCAACCTCTTTAAGCTCCTTGGAACTAACAAAGCAAATGATTCTGAAGACCTACTAACTATCCATATGTCCACTTTTAATTTAATTGAAAACTTAATCACACAAGACATATCATCATCAGGTGTAAGAGGTTAATTGTGAACCAACCCATAAGAAATAAAACATGTAGGCAAGCGATTTGCTCCACCAATTGAAGTCGTCTTCTGTTGGGGACCATTGTTGCCTAAGAACCTAAGCCTACCGGAGGATCCTCTGGTTCTCAGCGGGGTAATTTAACTATTATGGTAACCTCCTGTTTCCAGCCATTCATGAAGATCTTTTATCACCACTAGCAAGCCGATGGCCTACTTATCTTTTAACAATAATTTGTCCTAAAGTGTAGCCCTTCATTCAGGTTGCCATCATATTGAGAATCTATGGGCACCAACATGTTTACCAAGGCATCTGAGATATGTAGTCTATAAGCAGCTAATTAATGCCCACCATGGAACTCTTGGACTGTTTGATTCGAGCTTCGGACTACTCCAAGATGCAGCCACTCCCATAACTAAACCCAGATATTCATCTTTTTCCTGGCACTATAGGTTAGTATATTGTTCTCCTTCACATCATCTCCCTCTCGGATTCAACACTCCAAAAAAAAAAAAAGTTAAACAAATTTAACATCCACATGTGATAACAGACAGGGGTGGTGGTTACTCAGCGGACACAAATGATACCCTTTATATATACACAGCACTTCTGTCTGGAAATATTCAGCTGAGGTCTCCAGGCAGCCACCTCTGAGGTGGAAACACTGCTGCATGTTCTGCAAAAACATGGGGACAATGGGTAATAGTAGTCACAGGGCGAACCCTGAGGCACAGGGAGATAAGGTGGCTGGGATGGATGCCCCAAGTAAGCACCTTAGCCATAATGCTGCACCTGCCCCTGAGAAAAGACATTGGGATACAAGAAAATTTGTTCTCCTTTGGTCCTGACATCCTACGAAAAAGAAGAACCCTGCTTGTCTTGCGAAAGGCCTGCAGGATTTTCTACAGCTCATCAATTGCTTTCCATTTTTGCACTGAGCATGCAATAAACCCTGTAATCAATGGCCAAACCCCTTACTTTCAAGAAGGACTTGCAACCATTCGTGAATTGCAGGTCTCTATAGTAATAGAGGGGTCAAATCGGTTTTGTTGCCTTCATTTCTCCTGAGATACACATCATGCAGAACAGAGTGTATGGAGGTTGCCGAGTATCATTGTAAAGCTTATGGAATAGCCTGGTGCATATAGGACATATACACTGTAACCAATAGCAATAGTCAAATATTAGTTTTCAATAGGCGCCTCGCCCAATGAGATTAATAGAGGGCGATTGCATGGTTGTCATTGGCTACTTCATGGTCTTACTATTGGCCACCCGACATTAAATAAGCCTATCATGTATAAAAATGCTACTTACCACGACAATTCAACAACCCACTGGAATATTGTGATATGATACATTATGTTTGGCTGAAAGAGAGACCATGAGAATGTCAGATGCACGTTTTTGCGCAAATGTCTGACGAGTAACGCCCCCTCTCTTCCAGACGAGAGGCTGTGAATTAAAGAGCATAAAAAAATAATACTTTTGAATTACTCTTTTTCTTCTTCCAGGGGAAACTTTACTTGTGATTACAAGGGGGAGGAGCTAAAGTGATAGCCCCGGAATCTGGCTCATTGATTTGACAGATGGCGTGTCGAAGTTATATGACGATGGCGAGACATAAAGAAGAGTTTGTCATGTTTGGAAAAGCACACATATGCATACATTGTTCAGATTCCATGTTTTTTTATCAGTTTTTTTTTGTTGTTTTTTTTTTCTATTTGGCAAGCTGCGCTCAGATAGTAAGACCCACAGAGCCGGTGGGGCCTTTGTGAATTTCAAACACACTGAAAGAGACCATTACAAAGAAAAGACACCATATAAAAGTAACACAGTTCTTGTGTGAATGCGAAACTTGGCGTGAAAGAGAAAAATGCATTTTTTTTAAATTTTTTCTTCCTTTGGTTTTTCTTTTTTTTTTTGTTTTTTTTCCACATTTTTTGATGCGTGTCCATCTTGTTTTTCTTGTCATCCTTTGCTGTGTTTTTCACCCCTTTTTGTTCATTTTTAGTAAATAAAATGAGAACACTGGTACCCATCCTCTGCAGAATCCGTTGGCACCTATCCAATTTCTCCTCAAATGTTTTTTTTTTTTCTTTTTTTTTAATTTGCTTAGTACACATGTCATGGAGTTGCAGTCCAAAAATAGTATAGCAGTTCGACCCGTTTGGTGCAAGAGAGACTTACCACATAATATACTACTTGCTACTCTGGCACCAAAATGGTTTATAGGTTTGCAAGCGAAAAATAAATTCTCCAGATCCATCCAGTTCTTCCCACTGCCCCCCCTAGTGTTCATCCATGATCTCTTTCCCCTAAAACCTTCCTCCATCAAAATGTGTAATTTTTTTTTAATCGATTGCAATGTTAGGGTTAACCGGGGAGGTTGCACCAGAGCTGTCATGACCACCAGCAGCCTCCTTTTCCTTTTTGCCACTGTATTGGCCAATGAAGGAGCCGTCTTCATTGAACTGGACATCTACACTTCCACCATAGTCAGCCAAGCTGTCGTCACTTCCGAGGGGCTTGACATCGCCATTGAGGGAAGGTTGGCTGCTAGTGAAGGGTTTCTCATCATTATCACTGGATAGAAATGAAAGGCAAAGGTGGTTAGCATGGATACATTATTTCTTTTAGGGCTAACGACACATAGGTTTGATTTTAGGACATGTCCTACAGCCACTTATTCTACATATACTCTTCTATCTTTCAGCCTTCATTCTGTGGTTTGCTGTATGCAATTGCATGAAAATGTTACCATGAAATGAACTGCCTTTCTTCATCATCCTGACCTCCTATCTGCCCTCATTGGGAATGGTGGTAAACCATTGGTGGAATACTTTTTTTTTTGTTTCTTTTTGTGTAAGAAATCAAGGTTACCAGACGGTATAAAAATGACTGAAAGAAGACACAGAAGGAAGATAGATAGAAAGTTCTATACATGTACTGGTTCCTTAGGATGCATGATGGTATAGTAGCGGAAGTAGAGAAAGCAAAGAGGTCAAACGAATGCAGGACATCTCTTAAAGGAAAAAGAAAAAACATTTTGCTCAGTGTTAGGCACTTTTCCCGTCCCATAAACCATCACATAGGTGGGTCTCCTGTTCCTTCGATCTAAAGGGCTAAACTGTTGGTGATAAGTCTGGTAGTAGACCTGGGTCCTTGGTGCTGGAGCAGCCATAACTTATGCTCGTCCGTTGACCCAAAAGGGAGCATATATAGGAGTGGGGGATCACTTCTAGGATATAAAACACCCATAACTATGTAGGGTTGGAGGATGAGTGCCTATTTGTCCTCCCCCGATCTCCTTTCCATGACTGTTGGGTTTATTGTCCACACTCTAGGGTTACTTTTAAACGGACCCACTATCGGCCAAGAAATTGCTTAAATGAGGGATTTTGACTGGTAGTTGACCCATGTAAACCTGCCAGAGTACTGAACGAGAAATTGCTCTTAAGTCACTAGTCGCTTTGCTTCAGCTGACTGAAACTATGTTACTAGTGAGTGAGTTCTTGTTCAGTGTAAACAGGCAGTCACTCAGCTTTGAACAACTGCCTGTTCACGTTGAATGGAGATGGGTGGCCAAAAGAGATCTCCGGCCTACTTTGCCTCCAGTCACTGAACAACTATCACTCCTGTGTGAAAGCATAGGAGCCGGTGCTTAAGTGTCCAACATTTGTCCCATGTAAAAGTACCCTTATGATGTTCGGCATGTAGAAAGGGATTTCCTACACAAGTTTTTACAAACCATTAAAATATGGGTTGCAGCTAGGCTTCCTATCTCCAAGGGTCCCAAAGCAGATGCATTGGTTAATTCTGTGGTATGCATACCCTTGGAAACATAAAGATAAGCTGTCATCAACTATGGTATATGTCCCCGGTGTTAAGGTTGTGCACATGAGACCTGTGGTTCTACAGGTTTCCTTGTGTACACATTCACAGATAGGGGTAATTGAGCTGGCTGGGTGTGGTATTCTACATCAGCCAATCCCCCTGGTCTGCAGCAGATAAATACCAGCAAACATTTGGGAGAGATTGCTGATCATTTTAGTGCCTCCCTGTTTTACTTTGTGTTAGAGCTGGTTCTATACATACTAGTCTGCTGTGTGTCTCTCCTTCCCTAAAGATGGTCTGGACATCTGTAGTACTTGTCTGTTTCATATGCAGACACCCTCTTCCCTTCCCTTTGACAGGTGCGGCCTCCAGACGTTTGATGTCCTATGTGTGTGTCAGATGGGTGATGCCTGACACTGTTCCCCTATGTCAGCACGGTGGCTGACTTTCTATTCCCCTGGTGTGAGGACACTTAAACTAGCTATGGTTTACCATCTGTATGCATGCGAGCTCTGGGTGGCTTTGCCGTTCTATGTTATATGCACAACCTGGCATTTAGGTGTAAACAGTGACGTGTGCGTTATGTTTGTGCAGGTGGCCAGACATGTGCTGTATGTGCAGTCCTGTTCTGTGTTCAGTGTGTGTGCACAGTGTCGTGTTCTGTGTGTTTAGTGCATCTCTCCAGGTTCCTGATCAGGGATAGCGAGGTCCCAGATGAAGACACAGGGGCCAACCTTATCAGGACAATTACCCTGCTTTTAGGCAGGGGTGCCCCACTTTCCCTGATTAGTAAGGGACAGGGATACTTTTATCATTGCCTGGAGAGGTGCAATTGGTCCTTGCAAATACTATAAGTATGTTTGCAAAGGCCACAATCTTGCATCCATACGAAGGCATGGTGCTTTAGTGCGGACATAACACCCGGACTCCATGTCACCTAAACTATAAGCACCATAACTTATTTCCTTTAAAGGTTTCCTTTAAAGACCTTTTACATGACACAACTCTAATGCAAATCATTGTTAGATCAAGTGTTTTGTACAATAAGTGTTAGATGATGACTTGAAAATCATACTTCATCTGCAGAAGGGTTGTCTAGAGGCATGGCTATATTCAAATCAACAATCTAAACTACCCAATTATTGTTCAATGTCACCGCATGCCAAGCGAACAATATATACAATCGTTACATCATTGCTGGTTGCACGCTCGTTCCTCTTTATCTTGCCGTGTAAAAGGGCCTTTACATAGAAGTGGGACAAGTGACACCACAGGACACAAGACATTTATGACTACCCATGCCTCAAGGAAATTGGCAACATGTCAGACTAATCACCATAAGATTACCTATTTTCAACAGCCAATATGGCAGGAAAGGGAGAAGCACCATAAATGTGCATTGAATGGTGTTAGAATCACCAATTTTGCGATTTTGTTTTTTTTGTTAATTATGAGCTTTTATCATAGATTTTCATACTTAAACATCCAAATTCAATATGATTTATGGGGATTATGGGCACAGCCCAAACTATGGGCAATATTCACTTTTTTGAGTCAATGGCCCAAACCAGCAAAAAGAAAGAAAACAATATAAAATGCATTCTCATAGGGAAGTTATGGTATAACAAGATGCAGAAGGGTGAAAAAGCATTACATGAAGCCAGTAGCTTATACCATGTATAAGTGTATACAGCAATAGGGTACAATGCCATCTTAGAAATATAATGAACCATGTAAAGACGACTGGATAATATTGAGCCATGCTTGACCACAAACGTAATGGTAAATGGTGACAAGTCCGATAGTATCCTACGAAATATAAACCGTTCATGCTGAACAAAGTTGGTTAACTTCCGGGAGTTGTGCCAAGATACCATAGAAGGTTATTCTATACCCATAGATTAACTTTCTGATTGGTGGGAATTTGAGTCCTAGGAGCTCCGCAGATTACAAAAAAAGGGATTCTAGAAGGTTCCCACATGAATGGAGTGGCGGATGGACATGCGTGCTGCCACTCCATTCTTTTCACTGGGAGCATCAGAGATTGCAAAGTACAAGCATTTGCTAATCACTGGCGCTCCCATTGAAATGAACAGAGCGGCTGCGCAACTTCTGCTTCATTCGTTGAGGACCTTTAGGACCCCTCTTCTCGGGATCTGTGGAGGTCCCAGCAATCGGACCCCCACATATCACAAAGATCTCCCTTATCTTGTAGATATGAGATAACGTTCTTGGCACAACCCCTATAAATGAACGTTAGAGGGGTGGGGTAGTGCTCCACAGATTGTCTATGTTCTGAACGGGCATGTTGGAGAGGACACTATTCTGACTTTTTCTAGGTTTGATATATCTGTGTTCCTGCATAGAGACATTGGGAGGAATTTGTGATGGCATTTTTAGCGTTGTGCTCTCCGCTTTTCTGAAAAATGCGCAAGGCTTAGAAGGAGGTAGCATGGCCTCCCGAAGCCCAACATATTACTATAATTTATGCCAGAAACTTGCATTAGTTATGGCACAAATCTATGCCAGCTCTTAGCTCTCATAAACCTGATTTTATGGTGCATAGACTCCCAAAAGGTGCATCAAATTTATTAAAAAGCATGAAACGCCTTATAAATTTGGCACATCTTATTCTAACGCACTTTATATTAAGACAAGGAATGCCTGTCTTAAAGGGGTTTTCCAAAACTTTTCGAATTTTTTTCTATTGATGACCTGTACTGAGGACAGGTCATTAATAGATGATTGGTGAGGTCCACCATTTGAGATCACAGACGAACAGCTGATTAGTTGATGTGATCAGCTCTGTCAGCATTGAATTCAATGGGAACTGTGCCAACATGAGGTCAGGGCGATCTGCCTCCTGTGCTCTCCATAGTGACAGTGGCACCAGATATCAGCTGATTGGTTTGGAAAGGTCATCAACAGAAAAAAATCCAAAAAGTCCCAAACAACCCCTTTAGTAAATCCGGGCTACTGACACTTCTTTCCAACATGTTTTCGGCCATAGGAAAAGCCCATGTCTGCCAACACTGGTAGTCCCCACAGTTCTGTAATACTATGTCATAGATTCATGTCTATTCTGTACTCTATGTAATGCTTGTAGAGGAGAATATGGTAATGGAACATGGCACGGTCAAGGTCCAAGGGGCTGTATTATAGATCCATAACATTGACATATGCATGAGGCTTTAATGAATGTGACATGACTATGAGATTCTCTCCAATGTCCAAGGTAACTTTTCATTTTCGCTCCCATAGAATCGTATTGGGTTGTACAATCTGGATCAGGTTGGTAGATGGTTAAGATCCATAGAACTAAATACAAATATGGTGTTAAGCCTGAATCCAACCCCTTTCTTCTTCCAACTTAAAGGTCCCACAAGTTAAGGCATGGATACGGGATCTGAAATATCCCCGATCTCCGTTGACTCTTATTCTTGCGGTCAATTAGAGTTAACGAAGAGTGATTTTATAAAGTGCTACTTAGGAATATACCAGAATTGGCTTAATATCTCCTATAGCCCTCCAATAAGAATGGGATATTTGGCACTCAGAAACAGGATTTGGCATTTGGGCACATGCAGTGTAATTGCAGAGGGAGCGGTATGGTGTTACCGGTGCCTTTACCTATTTCTAAAGAAGGTACTGCTGTTAGAAGAAGAGACAAATGACAGAATGACAGTCACAAGGCAATCGCAGACATTAGACTATTTGTAAAAGCATATAGGAAGTGAGCATACGAGGTACATACGTTATGGTTGAATATAGAAATGAGGTTGCATCTTGGTAAACTTCACGCAACATAATCTTATATTACACTGTAAAGCAGTTGGGTGTCCAACAATGGAGCAGGGAAGAGAAGGGGAATTATAAAGTTATGGCAGCTGTTTTATGACATCCCATCTCTGCATTGTACAGTCCTGTGCTCTAGACAAAAGCCTATTGGGAACCATAACCTAATGGAGATGCTGTGGTATGACCTGGAGAGGGCTGTGCACACAAGGCATCCCAGAAATACTGATGAACTGAAACACATTTACAAGAGAAATGGTCTAGAATGTGTTGCATTAATCTTATTTGCAGTGGCAGGAAACATCTGGTGGAGGTGATTGCTGCTAAAGGAGGTCCCACAGTTATTAAATTCAAAGGTTCACATACTTTTTCTTCCTGCACTGTGAATGCTTACTCAGTGTGCACTATAAAAGGCACGAACGCTACAACTGTTTGTGTGTTATTAGTTTAGTTAGATTGTGTTTATCTGCAATTGGGAATTACAGATGTAGGAAAGGATAAGGGCGCCTTCGCACACAGCATTCTGCAACGAGAACCCCACAGCAATTATGCTCCAATTTTTGCGAATTTGGCCACATTTTTAATTGTACGAGTGCCATGTGCTTTAACTATTGTATTTCCACCCATTGTAATTCTATCACAAAAAAACACAGCATAAATAGACACGCTGCGGATTTGGAATCTGCAATGTTTTTCAAAAATGCTGCGGATTAGTTGCAGAAATTTTCCGCGCCATGTGAAGGAGAATTTTTTAAATCCCACCCACATGGCTGGTACTGTAAATGATGCAGAGTTTTCGCAGCATTTCCTTCATATGTGAAGGCAGCTTTATGGGGTTTTCCTACTAATAAAAAGTAACCCCTAGGATTCAGGATATGCCATTTACTAGTAATTTGAGAATGTATGGCTGAAAAGCATACATTTCCATCCTTTGCCAGTCCGCATGAGCTGCTCCACCTTCCAAATTGTCTGTGGTTGGCCCATCCATGATGCCGCTGTCCCACAATCCCCCTGTGCTGTCTTTATAAAGAATGATACAATACAGAGAAGCGACTGCTAAATTCTTGCCTTGCTCTATTATAGGGACACGCCTACTTGTACATCTAATTGCTGTTATGTTACTGTACAGTATATATGGTAAGCGTGAGTTTCCCAGTGGTGAACCTCCAGTTTAAAGGGGCTGTCTGATTACCGGACAACTTTCATGTAATAGTTCCAACTGTCCTAAAATAAGGCAGCAATACCTAACCGTCCCCTGCGACGGGCATCCAGTGTTCTTTCTCTGCCATCCTCCTCAAGATATTTGTGGAAGATGACATCAACAGAAGTCACCTGATTGTTGTAGCCAATAAGAGACTGTAGCGCCTATTCATATGGCATCATCACTTACATTCTGGGCACCATGATGTCAGCAGTTCACTGCAGCCTCTGATTGGCTTTTACAGTCAAGTGATGTCATCTTCCATCACTTGAATGGTGGTGCAACAGCGGTGGATTCCCATAACATTCGACAGACAAGTCCTACTGTTTCTTATTTTAAGACAGTTGGAACTATTACTGCAATGTTGCCGGGTGACCCGCCAACTTCTTTAAGAGGGTCGTCCAGTCAGGTACAAATACAGATGTTCATGTGGGTAATTTGTGATACACTTACAAGGAGACGAATGTTGACTTTGGGTTTGGAGTGCAGTGTTTAATCCTCATGGCAGGACATCCCAACTGCTGATCATGTGAACTCTCTCCAGATTTGCCCACCCCTTAGACAGAACACAATGATGCCTGCCATGTAAACTACTTGCTCTTATTATATAATTGAGGTAGATAGTTTACATGACAGGCATTGTTTCATGTAAGGGGTAGGGCAATCTGGAGAAAGCTCACATGATTGGCATGTAAGAGGGTTGAGCAGTGCCCGCTACCCCTCTTACTATAGTAACGTTTGGCTATGCCAAGCCCATCCCCTCTGGCTGGGAGGGTAGAGAGGGAGTTGACAGGCGCTATGAAGCACCAGAAAAAGAGGCATTTTAAGCGTTGGGTAGAGATCCCGATCCCCTACCAAAAAAGTTATTTTTGATAAGACATGCTGCCTCAGCCTCCGTCTGTCATTGCCCCGCTATATCATACCATCCATCTGCTTCAGGCAAGCAGGTTGTCTTGCTACAACAATTGAATGCCTCAGTCTACGTCATGTGATTGTCAGGAATAAGACGGGTCTGGGCCCAAAGTGGAGATTCATCTCATTGTAAGTGCAACGCCTACAGATATAGCAGGCACCAAACGAATGTTCGGCGCACTTAATCCGTTGGTTCAATGCTCCAAACGATTGTTCTGCGCCTTATATGTAGCCTCATTCTATTTGCGTAGCCATTGACATATAATGACGGTCAGGCTATGCAAATAGCATAGGCAAGCTATGATATCTGTGTAACACACTGTGAAATTCCATCCAGGCGATGCTCCATGTGTGTTGCCCACATGAAGATTGATCTGCAGATGTGACAATGTCAACGAAGAAGCACGAGGAGTGCTATGCCATTAACATAGTGCATCTAGGCTAGTTGCGTAGGGGGAGCCTTGAGTAGATTCTAAGACTATAGCTCCATAGTGAAACGCATCACCCATGAGCCATAGTAAAATCATGGGATTGCCGCCACTTCAGAGTTTTCCAATATCCAACCATTGTTCCATGGGGTAATGGTGATACAACGCATTCTTAGTAATCCCATGATTTGCGACTAGTGGGGGGCGCCATCTTGCCATTGAGCCATAGTCTTATGCTAATGATAACATATGCAAAGTAGGACTTTTATAACAGGCATACACAGAATAAGTAGATAAAGACAAAAACGTGAATATAGACATGAGCCACATCACACATACAGCTATGACATACACGTCTATACCATATATCCATACATCATGGGACAATTTTGCATTGCAAATGAAAACTTTCGATGTGTTAAAAAAAAAAAAAAAACATTTGAACGAATTTTTGGTTATTTCAGCTCAGCGAGACGCATTGTCGCTCCCCGTTCTTGTTACTTAGCAACGTAAAAGTTGAACATCCTTGTCATCTAGAATAGAGTGTAACATTCTATGAACTGCAATGAAGTGATACACAGAGATAAGCCATGTTCACATATGGCACGCTGCTCTCCATACTGAAGTATATGGCAAGTTCCCATAGTGCTAGGGATGTGCAGGTGACACTGCTAGACTCACAGTGTCGTTTCTTAATTAGGATGATCGTAGGTGACAAACTGTAGGATCCCATAGGTCTTAGGTATAAAACTAGTGCAGGATCAAAGCAGACCAGATGTCCATAGTAACCAGATATTCCCAGTAGAGGCAAGAAAATGAGCTGATTAGCTGCTATGGACAACTTCTCCACTCCGTGACTGCACTGGTTATTATACATAGGACCAAGAATTGTATAGCATTCACATGTATAAATTACTGCATTGTAAAACCATGTAAGAAATTGTAACATGGCATGGCTGGGTGAGATAAAATAATGGAGTCCATGGATCTTGGACCTCTTCTTCACATTCAAGGCAGTGCAATGTGTATGGACCCTGCGCAGCATACAGGATCCCAATGACTTGTGATTATATATAAATTAGTCATATGTCGCCTTTGTGAGGCATTGTAGAGGCATCATTCCACAGAATTAGCTCTGCCTCACTGTGAGTATGTCAATAAATGTTTTAATAGATTGCATAAGGATCTACACTATCCTACCAAAAGTAATTGGCATTTCCCTCCATTCATCCTGCAAATGTCTGGCAAGTACTCTCAAAGAAAATGCATTGGACCATCTACAATGGTGCAAGAAGTGTCGTCATTGGACAGCTGAGTAATGGAAGAACGTTCTTTGTGTAATGAATTTTGCTACTCCATCTTTAAATCAGATGGGTGTACCCGGGTGTTGAAGAGGCCTGAGGAGCGCTTTTTGCCTGAGTGTGTTGTGCCAAAAACTAAGTATTGCAGAGGTTCCGTTATGGTCTGCAGATCTCTTATGTGGTATGGTCTTGGCCCGTTGAAAGTAGCAGCAAGAACCATGAACACGGAGGTGTGCCGTGACATTCTAGACAATAATGGGCTGCAAACAATGTGACAATAGTCTGGGAATGGTCAGCAATACTTCCAACAAGACAACGTGCCTTGTCACAAAACTAACGCAGTTTAACATTGTTTTGAGGATATGGATGATCCACGATTGGACTGTCCTGCACAGAGTCCCAACCTGAACTCTACTGAACATCTTTGGGATAAACTGGAAGGTCAGAAACAGCATCCATCTTCTTTGAGAGAGCTTGTCAGACATTTACAGGATGAATGGAGGGAAATACCAGCTGAAGTGTATTAGACGTTAGTAGAAAGTATGTCGTGGAGAGTATCCACTGTCATTAGGGCCAAATTAGAGCCCCACTAAGTATTAACATATAAATACTACTTGTGATTCTTGCTCAGGTGTCCAATTACTTAGCATAGTGTAGGAGTAAAAAAACTCCATATGCCACCATATTAAACCAGATAAACTCAGAGCTATGGTATGGGCCAATTACAGTATAGGCAGGATAATATTGTACGCATCCACATAACATGGATCCGTAATACTGAAGTGTACATGGAGGCTAATCATAAAACCCTGAGATGTCACAGGGAACTAATCTGTGTCTTAAGTCCAATTAATGTTACTTTTAATTATAAAAGAGGGACTCAAAGTTGGCCGGGAATATAATGGATCACCATTAATTTAGCGATCCTGAATCTTTAAAGAGCCCATCACCAATTTTTTTGGCCATTAAACCCCCGGCATTTTGCTTTCCCATTTGATAGCTGCTTTAGTGACAGGTTTGCGTCAAAATCTCTGGAATCAGTTTTAGCGCAAAAACCTACTTTGATGGTAGTGTAGAAGGGTGATACCCCGAATCCCTTCCTGTGTTTGATTATTGTTTTATTATTATTGGTGTACGTTTCTTTAATAGGTCAGGAGACTACAGGTGGCTCGGCAGCAGCAGATGTAGTGAGAGGTCAGCACCACTTAGATTCGGCAGTTATGGGATAGTTAATAAAGTAGGTAGACATTTTTCAGCCAGCTCGAGACGCAAGTCTAGAAGGCAGTGGCTCCTCTTACTAGGGACTCCCCCTCCATCCTGGGCCCTATGAAACCAGCATGCTCAGTAAGTTGCCTTTCTGAAGTCATCTGGGCAGTGGTGATGGCTTCCCAAGTCACCGTTGTATCTATGACCAGTCTAGGATGATTGACATGTTCCCCCACAACAGACAATAAGAGGAAGGTGCACAGAATTTCAGCACAGCTAGCACTGATGACACAAGCTGGGGAAGTGTTAATCATCCCGGATTAGGCACAGATACAGCGGTGACTTGGGAAGCTATTGGCACAGTCCAGATCACGACAGACGAGTGATTTACATACAGAGCACGCTGCTATCTAATTAGATTTTTGTGCTAAAACTGACTCCAGAAGTTTTGACGCAAACATGTCACCAAAGCTCCCCATACACTACTGTAGCCTATTCAAGCCATGGGCTATTCATGTCAATCATGTCAAAGGACTTTACAGATTGACATTTTTTCACATGGACTGATGGTCCACATGAAAAAATTCATCACGTCCTATTCGTGTTCGCATCACGAATGGGTAATAGGACATGCCAATACTTGTCAATGTACAGAGAAAGTAAGTCGGACAGCATATGGACTGGTATCTGTGTGCTGTCCGATGCAAACTATGGCCAAGACTCTTGGGTGCCACTTGCATTCACGGATAGTGTGCACCAACACAAAGAGGTTAACAAGTGGGATAGCGTCATGCCGAGGAGTCTAATGGCAAAAAATTGGTGACAGGTTCCCTTTGAAATGGCATGTGTTTGATAGAATATGTAGGCAACTATCTCCACTACCCAAAAAAGTGAAAGAAACAATAGAAAAAGTTGTTTGAGGGCCTCAAGCAAAGGCTAATGTGGCCCTCCTATGAAAGATAAAACTTGGGTGGGAATGTTGGTGTAGGCCCATACATCTATCAAACTAGAACTTCTCTTCCAAGTATTGAGTCAAGTATGGACAACTTTGCCCCCCAAAAACCCTACTGAGATGTAGGTCTCGAAAGGTTGACATATATATATGTGAATGCTTCTTGGATAGAATCTGTTTAATAATGCAGCTTTAGATTTAGTGGGCCAGAATGATTGACTTTCTTAGATCCAGCCAATGTAGTGTTACCAGACATTTAATAACCAGACAGTTGCTGGTAGATCTTCTTGAAAATAGACTTTAGTAAAGGCTGGAAGTCTTATCATTTACCATACATGGAAATCAAGGACAAATATACAGCTGCATATTGATTTTGAAGGAACGTGGCACAAAAGGGTGCAAGCTTAATTCAATGAACACCCGATGTGCAAAAGCGCATCCCCCACCTGTAACAAGGAACTTTACCGTGTGAGAGCAGCTTACCTCTCCAGAGATCTGATGGCAGCATGGACGAGAAAATGAAGAACGAATGCATAAGGTCAGGCATGCCAATCACACATGTGCAAACAGTGTATGTGGGCAGAAGCCCTGCAGTCACTTCTAAACATTGTACCCTGTACTTGTCTCTTAAGAGATTCCAAACCATATAACATTGAAATACATCCATGTTCTTGAGATGGTTGCTCCATTGGACAATAGAAAGAACAGAGGTAAAATATGTAGAGCTCAGCTTTGTTCCAGCGAACAGTGCCACTCTTGCTCATAGGCCTTGCATGGTATTGCACTATTCGAGTGAGCTGCAGTACCTGGCACAGCCTATAGTCAAGAGTGGTGCTGTTACTGGAAAAAAGCTATCTGATTGGTCATTGGATAGCTTCTGCAGGACTAAATGCCAAGAACTCTTTTCAATAGACAGATCTGGGTAAAATACTACGGAAAAGTACTAAAAGAGCTATAATTCCTGAGGGTGTAGTGGTGAGGAGCACAGATTTTTATATACTGTTTGTCTTATCCATAGGGTCTGGACATGTATATACACTGAATGGCAACTTTATTACAGACACCGGCCCTTTCACGAGTGGAGATTCCATTTATGGAAGTCATTCCCATGACCCCGGAGTGCAGCATAAAATCAAGTGACAAGTTTTCTGTGGATCCGTTTCAATGTGAATCCACATTAGTTGGGGAAATCAAATAATTTGAGCAACTTCTAACGAGGCCCGGTCATCGGTGCTAGACTAGTCGAGGCTAGGATTTCACTGCTAACCTTATGGGGTTTTCTCATTCGACAGTGGTAAGAGTATACAGAGAATGGTGTGATCGAGGAAAAACATCCAGGCAAAGGGGTATCCTATGGACGTAAACAACTCGTTACAGAAAGGGGTCAGAGGAGGATGTCAAGAATCATTGTAATGAATGAGAGGTGCACATTCAGCCATATTGCATTCAAATACAATGCTGGTACTCCAGCTAATGTGTTTGAATGCATAACTCATCATTCTTTAGCACAGATGGACTATAACAGCAGACAAACAGTTCTGGTGCCATTGCTGTCTAAGGGCTCAGTCACACGGGCGTATTGGCACCCGTGTTACTGCACGAAGAAGACGACCGCACTGCAGGATGGACGACTCTCCGCAGCGCCGGAAGAAAGAACACATGACCGGCAATGGAGCCGGTCACATGTTCTTTCTTCCGGTGATGCAGAGAGTCGTCCGCATCTGTAGTGCGGCCGTCTTTTAGTTCAGGAACCGATGCGCCCGTGTGACTGAGCCCTCAGAGGAACAAGAAAGACAAGGCTCCAGTGTGCAAATTGGATCACTGAGCAGTAGAAAAATATCACATGGTCAGATGAATCCAGATTAATTTTGCACCATCCTGTTGGGAGGATATGAATTTGGCACAAGCAGCATGAATCGCTGAACCCTTCCTGTCAGCACCGCCATCTAATGGTGGCAATTACAAGAAGCTTCCTTTCATCTAGTGGAATCTATGCCACAACAATTTGCTGCAGTTCTGAAGGCCAAAAGAGGTCCAATGCCCTGCTAGCTGGGGTCTCTAATGAAATGGCCATTCATTGTATACGCCCTTATGGATGAGTCATATAATGGGCCTGGATATCAGTGCCCCGGGACAGGATTTAAACATATCCTGAGGTTAGTTATTAGCTTTACCATACGATAGTTTTAAACCTCCACTATGGGTACTGCGGTGAAGACTATGAGCATGTATTGAGATGATATAGCAGAGTTGAATTTGCCATTGAACCATTCATATATATGATAAATGAGAATACAGTAGAACCATATATAACACGTGAAGCTATTACAATGAGTGCTGCCAGTTGATAAACTCAGCTCTGCTACATAGACGAACTCAACTATGTTCATGAATTAGGTAAATCAATGCGTTGTAATGCAAAGCACTAACTTTTTTAAACGGGGGGGGGGGGGGGCACAATTGTTAGTGTATGATTGTTCTAGGCCCACGGATCACTGTGTATCTCAGGCACCGCAAAATTACTTTTTGAGGGATATTGTAACTGGATATTGATCATATTTGTTCAGTTGGGGCTGTGTTTTTTAAGTAAATGAAGCTGGACTGCAATACTAAACAAAGCCCATAGACAGAGGAGGAGTTGTGTAACTAAAAGAACCGAAAGGTTTTCATGCTCTCATACAACCTCTTTAGAGAAGTTTTCAAAGACTTTGAGCATTTTTTCCTATCCTCAGGATAGGTAATTAATAGATGATCAGTGAGGGTCTGCTGCTCAGTTAATTTGAGGTGACGCTTTCAGCACGACAGGAAGCAGACTGCTCTGTCCATATTGCAGTGGCCGAAGTTGGTATTGCAGGCACAACTGCCATTTAATTCAATGGGAGCTGTGTCTGCAGTACTGAACTGGGGCGCTGCAATGTTGTTAGGGCCATCTGCTTCCAGCGCTGATCGCATTGACAGTAGCGCCAGGAGATCAGCTGATCAGAGAGGATCCAAAGCGACAGACACCTGCCAATCATGTATTGATGACTTGTCTGGGAATAGGTCGTCAATAGAAAAAAACGCCCAAAGTCCTGGACAACCTCTTTAATGTTAACCAGCAGTCATGTGTTAAAGGGATTGCACAGTTGTAAACTATTAATGTATCAATAAAGAATCAGCGGGGGTCTAGCACCAGAGACCTTTGCTGATCAACTATTTGCTAAGCCGATATGCTCATGTACTGAGCTGCGTTTTGCAGAAAGCAGACTGGTCCGTTCTCACTGCAGTGACGAGACTTCAATGGAAACTTGGTGTGCAATACCAAACCTGGCCACTGCAGTAAAAACAGAGCTGTTGCTTCCTGCATAAATTAGCTCAGTGCACAAGCATACTGGCCTGGCAAACAGCTGATCGTCGGGGATCTGGGGTGGCAGACCCCTGCTGATCTACTAATGATGGCCTATCCTTCAGATATGCCATCAATAGTTTACAACTGGACAACCCATTTAATAGTATAGTATTTTGAGTATTTGTTGCAACACGAAGATATATGACACTGATATATATGCCAATGAAATGACTTTCTCAACAATCCGACTGCACGACTCACATTTGCATGAGCTTATCATTTGGACAGTGAGCTGGTTGTTGCTCATTTTAGAACAGCCTGGAAACAATTCTGCATTAATCTTGTTCTGTTTCCCCCTCACTTTAAGGTTGCATAAAAATTGCCAAAAATGAAGACAAAATAATATTTGCATAATAATCTGCACCAGATGTCAGAAAAGTCTGTTCTTCCTCGTGTAACACAGAAAGCAAAATCTGGTACAATTACACCAAAACCATTCTCCATCTAGACGCGTGTCATAAAAAGAGATCATTTAATGAAATCGGGCTGCTAGTAAGAAGTGTTAAAAAATTCTGCCAGTTTACCGGTTCGTTTTTATAACTTGAACCTTACAAGAAAATGCAAAAAGGGAATAAACGGCAGAATTTAAGTCAAAATGTTGTCAGAATTACAGTAATTGTATTGGAATTTGGAGAGCTCCATGTACATTTATACACAAGTTGGAACAAAACCAGAAAATACTGGATAACTGCCTGGCATTCTCTAAATTTAATCATCGATGTACCCAAAGCAACAATCAAGAAATATGTTGTTATGTAAGGCTTTCATGAACGTTAATGGGATAATGCAAAATGTACCCTAAAGTGTCTATGAAAGTGACATCAGCCCGGGTCCAGGAACCCATTGCATGCCAAAATGATGGGCCAATGTAGGAACCCATGGAAGTCAATGACATACTATCCAAAACATGAATAGAAATATGGGCGTAACTATAGGGGATGCAGTTGCACCCGGGCCGAGGAGCCTTAGGGGGCCCATAAGGCCTCTCTTCTCCACTAGTTGGGCGTCTGTTACGAACTTTGCATTGGGGCCCAGAAGTTTCAAGTTACGCCTCTCAATAGAAACCACAATTGCAATGTATCAATGTTCTATAGCGGAAGGAACCGTCTACTGAGATGTTTGTGTCATATTTCAGAAGATGACAACTGGTCAGTTCCTTCTTTATCGTAACTTGCCTCCACTATAACAACTAAACACTCATTTTAGTACCTGTACTCCCCGAATGTTTCATCTTTCATTGGTCGAGCTTCAGAATCCACTTGGGTGTCTTCTTTATCCTTCACTATATAAAAACAATTTTAAAACATGGATCGTGCCATGAAACATAGAATTTGGAACAAATAACACGTGTAAAGGACCCCCAGCAGTGTAAAAAAAAAAAACTGTTAATAAGTTCTCTAAACACTCTGTTTGGTTCTGGGACTGTTATGGTGGTCATGTGTTTTTTTTACCCATAGCCACTGTTGAGTGAATTTTAGAAAAGTTTGGTTCGGACAGTTTGCTGATTTTTGGCAAAAAAATTGGTTCACTGCGAATTAGTTCAAAGAAATGGGAAGATGAAACACTACTTGTGCAGCGCCACCTATTGGAAAGCAGCATTCCTGCAAGTCAATGTCAGACTTTTAGACAAGCTTTCTATTAATGATTGGGAATTGAAGGCCAGAATAACTATACACAGACAGCTGTTTCGGGGGTTTTGACCCTCATCAGTGTGCAGTAGGTTTCAGGCTTGGCTGATGAGAGGCATATAGATGGGAAGGGTATTGTTTATTCTAGGTGCTCTTCGGAAGGAGAAATGATACCCTTGCTGACCTTAGTTCGAACGCTAACATTGCCTAAGAGCCATAAAAGCCCTGTATAACACTCTTAGGTCACATAATAGTGGATCTAAGCCCTTTTAAGGCAATGTTAATAAGGATAAAAGGAGAAGGGAAGGAAGAAGTTCTAGTGAGTTCAGCTAAGATGAACCACTTGAGGTTCAGTTTGCGCCGAACTGAAATTTTAGCAAACTTCAACCTGAACAGGGTTCTACTGCTTTGGTTCACTCAGCACTTCCTGTAGCTTCAATCCTGGGGTATAACTTTCTTAAAAACCCGGCTTTAGCTTCCCAAGGCTGGTCGAAGGGCTCTTGGGGTGGAGGCAGCAGTGCAAATGCAGCAGAGCCTGCATCTATTGAAGTTACTCCTGATGCTTAAAACTTCCCTCATAAAAGCAGCAACTGTCATGGTGGCTACAAGCTACACGTAGAAGAATCTTTTAAAATTATCCTTTTCATTAATTCTGCAACATGAAAGTAACTCTGTTTTGGGTGCACATCTGGATAATCGATTCCATCATCTCCACTACCAGTGCATAAAGACACACCCTGGGGGGTATAATCAGGGAGGACTGGTGTGTGCCAGGGGTTACTGCTAAATTGCTCTGTCTTAGCCGGGATATTTGAATACAGGCCTATGTAAGTGATCTGTATCTTTGCCCTAACTGAAGGAAAGCATGGCTTAAACTCTGCAGGCCCTCTCCATTGACAGAACAGTTGCATGGTACCAAGGAGAAGAAGCTCCCCTTGTAAGGGCTCATTCACATCAGTATTTCCATTTAAAAAGCTCAGCGATGGAATAGTGCAGCATGCCGTGCCATTTCATCCTGTCAATTCTATCAAATTTCTGTCCGGCAACCGAATGGATCTCATTATAGTCAATGGGGTCCATTCAGTACCATTTGGTTCTGTCATATGGCAGTTCCATTCGTCCAGGGGTTGCCATGGAGCAGGAGAATAGAAACACCCAATGCTGATGTGAATGAGGGAGATAATAAAATATAGAAGAACATTGACTTGACTCCATAGAAGAATGACTTTCTGGGGATTGCTGCAGGAAGAAGGTCTGAAATACTGCAAAATGTTTTGTTCCTTTCTCTGGAAAACTGAACTTACCTGAATATTTTCCACCTTTGCTACGTTTGATGAAGCAGATGATGACCAAGATGAGAAGCAGCAGAACAATTGCACTTATTAGACCAATAAACCAGCCCTGTGTCGCAAATCCATTCTTGGGTAGAGCTGTAGACAATAGATAAGGAGATGCAAGGTTAAACATCTATCTATCTATCTATCTATCTATCTATCTATCTATCTCAAATCTATCTATCTCAAATCTATCTATCTCCTATCTATCTATCTTTCTATCTCCTATCTATCTATCTATCCCATATCTATCTATCTCATATCTATCTATCTCATATCTATCTATCTCATATCTATCTATCTATCTATCTATCTCAAATCTATCTATCTCATATCTATCTATCTATCTCAAATCTATCTATCTCATATCTATCTATCTATCTATCTCCTATCTATCTATCTATCTATCTATCTATCTATCTATCTATCTCCTATCTATCTCCTATCTATCTATCTATCTATCTATCTATCTATCTATCTATCTATCTATCTATCCCCTATCTATCTATCTATCTATCTATCTATCTATCTATCTATCTATCTCCTATCTATCTATCTATCTATCTATCTATCTATCTATCTCATATCTATCTATCTATCCCATATCTATCTATCTATCTATCTATCTATCTATCTATCTATCTATCGATCCCATATCTATCTATCTCATATCTATCTATCTATCTATCTATCTATCTATCTCATATCTATCTATCTCATATCTATCTATCTCATATCTATCTATCTCATATCTATCTATCTCATATCTATCTATCTATCTATCTATCTATCTACCTATCTATCTCATATCTATCTATCTATCTATCTATCTATCTATCTATCCATCCCATATCTATCTATCTATTTATCTATCTATCTTCAAGGTAACTCAATTTACAATATTCCAGTACACTGTAGTTAAAGGGGTTATCCAGTTACCGGACATACCCGCTTCAATAGCGCCCCCTGTGTTACAAAATAAAGTGAACTATACTTACCCCTCCACCGCCCTTGGGATCCAGTGCTGCCACCCCACTATGTTCCCGGCATTTGTTGTGCCAGACGATGCCACAAGAAATGAAGTGACTACTACAGCCAATGAGAGGCTAAACATCAGATTCCTGAACTTCTGGCATTATGGCGTTCAAGATATGAGTGCCGATACCAGGAGAATGGGCTCTACCACATTCAGGATTCTGCAAAAGCTGGGTCATAATCAATATGATCACCAGATCCCATAGGGGTGCTTAGCCAGCTTCCCTAGACTTTTAAATGGCATATGATAACATTTTGATAATATGCCATTCAGAAGTCTGGGGAAACTGGCTGACCACCCCTATGGGAACTAGCTATAATCATGCAGCTTTCCCACCTATCAGGATAGGACAATCCAACAATGCAATGAGTGTAAAGGCACAGCCCATCAGTATCCTAGCCCTTAGGGCTCTTTAACCCAAGCGTAGCCATTTTCGTTGGCTGTGTCACGGCCACAGCATTACCGAAAATCGCATGAACAGGCACACAAATCTGCCAGTTGTGCACCCGTTCAGACAGCCCAGGTCCGGCACATATACGCCGAGCCTGGATTGCCGTTGGGTAGGCAGAGACAGTTTAGCTTGCTAAACTGCCTCCCCTTTTCCGCCCCCTCGCCGGCTGTCGGCAACGGAAGGGCACGAAACGGGCGGAAGTTAGTGTGCTAAGCTGCCGCCTACTCTCCGACCCTTGTTGGCTGCTAGCAATGGGAAGGGATGGGACAGGGCAGGAGCTTAGCAACTAGCTCTGCCCCGTCCCGCCGCCTCCCATTGCAAACAGCCATCTAAATAAAATACCCCAAAAACATATTTGGTATTGCTGCTTCCATGGAAGTCCGATCTATCAAAATAACGCATTATTTACTCCCCGCATGGTAAATGTCTTCAGGGGAAAAAAATACATCAGAATTGTGTTTTTTTTTGGCCCTCCTGTCTCCAAAAAAAATTTAATAAAAAGCGATAATCGTTGCATCTAAATGCAGCATAAGAGCTTATTTACACGAGTGTATATCGGTCGGCTGATATACGCTTCCATCTAAGCAGTCCCCCCTTCCCTCCCACTCACCGTCTCTCTGCCTCTCTCCTCCCCTCGGAGCAGTTTGCAATGGGATTGGGCGGGATGGGGTCGCGGCTGAGCTCCTGTCCCTCCCTGCCTCCTGTCTATAGCCAGCAATGGGAGTGGGCGGGACAGAGCTGAGCTTAGATAGGCCCCTCCCAACCCCTCCTATTACAAACGTTGGACTGGAGAAGAGAGGCAGTGAATGGGAGGGAAGGGGAGAACTGCTTAGATGGAAGTGTATAACGGCCAGGCATGAAAACCCGACCGATATACACTTTTGTAAGTAAGCCCTTAAAGACTGTAACCACAAGTTTGTTGAACTGTGTATATTTGAAGCGGCTAAGCTTGAATTTTGGACGGGGTAAAACTTGCTAAATTAGATGATGTGATCACCAACTATTCTTCTCTGCCTTCAATGTTCCTGCCGGGCGTCACCTCTGGTTGGTGCCACCAATATGGCAGCACTTCTTACAGGGCCATGCTCTGTGACCTGTGCAAAAGTCATTGCGCAGAGAGGTAGAGGAGGTGAGCTGTGACCATCACCTACTGTGAATTATGGATTCTATAATATCTATATATAGGTGTTACCCTTTATTGTAATCCTGCCTACGATAATAATGAGAAATAATCTCTACATAATAGGACACATCAGGCTAGTATGAGGCTCAGAGTAAATGCTGCAAGATTTCAGGATGGTTACATGGAAAGTTCTTTTTAAAAAATCACCCAAAATACGGTTAACATGAAAACTTTAACCAATAGGTCTTTTTCTGTTCGCACATACACTTTAGATTTTGTCTCCTACCTGATGGCAAAGCAGTACTCCTTGTTTCCCAAATTTGCTGAAAATTAGTGTGATTTAATGCCAAAAGTCGAACTAAATAATTTTCCTCAGGTTGCAGTTCAACAATGTTAAATACAGCTTCAGATGCATTCACATAATACTGCTGCCAATGGTCACCTGAAAATGAGAATAATGATTATTACATGCTTAGTGAAACCATAATCACTATCTATTGATGGTCTATCCTTGCTCAGGATAGGTCATCCTTAGCAGATCAGCAGGGGTCCATTATTAGGGATCCCCGCCGATCATCTGTTTTCGGGACTGGTGTGTTTGTGCATGTGATGATTTCTGCAGGCAGAAGACAGCTCCGTCCCCACTGCAGTGGCCTGGATTGGTATTGCAGGCCAAGTTGCCTTTCATTTCAATGTAAATTTTGCCTGCAATACTAAACCAGGCCACTGCAGTGGAGACAGAGCTGACTGCTTGCTGCAGAAATCAGCTCAGTGCACGAACGCATCGGTCTAGAGAACAGCTGATTAGTGGTGATTCCTGGAGACAGACCCCTGCAGATCCACTAATGATAACCTATCTTGTGAATAGGTCATAAATAGTTTACAAGTTGACAGCCCAAGTTAGCAGAAAAGAATGCTTTACTCAGGACTCTCATCTATTAGCCACGGTGGAGAGCATTTATTTCACTGGGCAGAGTGTAATTCTTCATTTCCCCTGTGGTGGTGCTGTAGGGAAATTGAACACTTGCTGATGAGTTTCCCCACAGATTACAGTGGATCAATGTGTTTCACAGTAGTGGTACACCCTGTGATTAGTTTCTTATTAGGGGGTGCCCTCCTGGCAAATGTGCATTGTCCAAAATGAAGAACCCATGAAGATTAAAGGGGTTGTATGAGATCAGAAAACAAAAATCTACTTTAAAAAATTGAAGTATGGCCAATCAGCTGGACCAATCTGCACCAAATTTGCCACATAGGTAAATCAGGTACTCTGGCTAACAACTTATGGTAAGTCAGTCTCAAACTGATTGACTATAGCTGTTCTGTTCCCAAATGTGCTGTCTGCATCCATATAAAGTTCAAAATATCCAAGTAAATGATTTTATTTTTTTACTTACTGCTCGTGTTCCTCATCTGAACTTTGAGTTCCACATTTCTCTGTCCATCCAATGGACTCCATCTTATGGTGATACATTTGGATGTTCTTGAAAGTGAAATGTTCAGAATTGGGGGAAACTCTGTAGAGAGAGACATAACCAAATAAATAATTTGATGACAGAAGTTGATTCATGATAAAACTACACATCTACAGAGGATATCAATTTGGTTCCATTGAGAGCTATTGATCAAGTAAGTCTATTGAGCAACGTCAGAAGAAGTTTTTTGACAAACCATAGTCTCTGGTGGAACCATCTCAACTGTATGTATAAAAATAGGTTTTCAGGCCGTATGAATGTTAGGAACCGTTAAACTTGCTATAACTGCTTCTAAATCTTTACCTAATACGATTAGGCCAAGAATTAAGCCATGGGATAGGGAGCACTTATATCCCGTAAGTTCTTTCAATGACCGTAAGTACTTAATAATATCAATACAATCATACGACTTAGAGTATAACCAACTAGACGTGTCTGTTAAATACATATAGCCGGCTTTAGCTGCAACTAGAAGTAAGCCAATTTTAGCTACGGTATAACTTCAAAGTTCTCGTTCTCAAAATGCATGGAAAAAGGAGAAGATAGGGAAAGGGGATGAGTTGAGGGAAGATCAAAAGAACCGAAAAGAGATTAGAAAAGACAAGAGAAAATGAGATGAGAAGAGGTGATGAGGAGAGGAGAAAACTCAGAGAATAAAGAGATTAAAAGAGAGAAGAGAGACAAGGAGAGAAGAAAAATAGAGAGGAGATGAGAACAAGGAAGAAGAGAGGAGATGAGAGAAAAGAGAAGATAGAGAGGAGGTAAAAAGAGAAGAGATGAGAGACAATCATAGAAGAAAAGTAGAGAGGAGTTGAGAGTGAAGAGAAGTTTAAGAAGAGAAAAGCAATGAGAATAAGAAATGAGAGGAGAAGAGAGACAATCAGAGAATTAAAGTAGAGAGCAGAAGAAAATAAGGGAGAAGAGAAGAGATAAGTAGAAACAGAAGAGGAGAGGAGAAAAGTAATCAGAGAATAAGAAAGGAGATGAAAAAGAAGCGGGAAGAGAGGCAATCGAAGAAGAAAAGCAAAGAGAAGAGAATAACGGAAAATAATAAAGAGAGAAGAAGAGAACAGAAGAAAAGAGACGATTAAGAGGAGCTGACGAAGTGAATAAGGGAGAAGAGGGGAGATGAGAAGAGAGAAGTAGAGAGGATAGGAAAGGAGATGAAAAGAGGAGGAGTAAAACAATCAGATGAAGAGTAGAGAAGAGGATAAAAGAGTACAGGGGACCATAGAGAAGAAGAAGAGAAGGGGATGAGCAGAGAAGAAGATTGGTAGAGAAAAGAAGAGTGTGGAAAGTAGTGGAGATTACAAGAGAGAAGAATAAAGAAGACAGCAGATTAGAAAATGAGAGGGGGTGAGAGAAGGGGACACTGAAGAAACGGTGAGGATCTCTATATGAAGTTGTATACAGATCATACTCCTTTATTATTTGGGGGGCAGATGTACGTCCAACCACCTCCATCTTTCTTACCTAGTTCTTTCATTGTGCTGCCTTCTATCTCAACAGGTAAACTTTCTCTTGCAGAGTTCTTGGCATACACATAGAACTTGTAGGTGTCTTTGCTACTCATGTTGTAGAATGTCCAATTCTGCTGAGATGGGTCATTGATTGTTTGCAGCAGAAACGAGTCAGTGTGATCCTTGCTCACTGCGTGAAGACAGACGTTGTCAAGTAAATAACAAAGTCACAATATCTTTACATTACTTTAGAATCTGGAGGCTCTCTCTTGTTGGGACATGACATGACAGCAGCGATAATATGATTAGTGGGGTGAAATACTGAGTACAGTACACGTTACAAGAAAATCCAGTTAGAAACAGGCTTTCCATCATGTCGTAGTTTTTAGAGGGTAAGAAAAAGCACGGAAACTCAAGAATCTGAACTGTTTAGTCCATCTCGATAATTGATGATACCCTGTAACGGGATATGAACATAGAAGGAGAACCCACCCAGCGGTTCACCACTATGGCAGAGAGCCACTAACGAGTAGCAACTCTCTTTCTGGAAGACCATGTCTGTTCAGGTGTTACAACAGCATTTCAATGGCCACATGCAATATCAATGATGACTACACTGGGCAAATTAACTGCTCGCAGGTGGAAACCACAAATCCTTATACCCTAGAAGTCAATAGAAGTAGTATAAGGTCTCCTACACACTTGCAATTGCGATATCGCTACGTTTTTTAACGCACATGTCAATAGGACTTTTTTCAATATCAACCCCTTCAAGACCAGAGATTTTGCAGTTAGGACGACACCCGACTGCAACAGCCCCGATCGGAAATGACTCTGATCACAGCTGTTAACCCTTTAAATGTTATTGTCAGTTTAGACAGCAGCATTTAAATATCCCGATCAATCCAGATTTAAATGCCCCGTATGGCCCACCTGCGATATCCATAAAGGTCCAGTTTATTAAAATATCACATTATTAATTCCTCATGGCTAACTCCATCGGAAAAAAATACACAATGGTAGAATTGTGCTCTACGTCTTCAAGAAAGATGGAATAAAAAACAATTAAAAAGTTGTAAGTTTGCCAAATTGGTGCCAAAACAAAATACAGGTCGCCCTGCAAAAATGAGTCCTCAGACATCCCCATCTTAGGAAAACTAAAAACGTTATAAAGTTATGGAGGTCCAAATATGACAGCAGAAAGCAATTCTTTTTTAATGGTATTTTATTTATATTAAGTATTAATATGTAAAGAAACCACTAGATAAATTAGCATCATGAACGCCGTAAAAACAAAATCTAACCAAAATGGCGCAATTGTGTTTCCCATTTCGCCCCACTTACAAATTTTTAAAATTCTTCCAATACATTGTATGATATGTTAAATGCTACCACAGAAAAATCCAAATAGTATATTTCAAGGGAAAACAAAGCTGATTTAAAGTGAAAAAAAGATTTTCTTGCCTTTATTGGATTAGCGCCTCTCTAGAGATGAGCGAGCACCAAAATGCTCGGGTGCTCGTTACTCGGGACGCAAATTTCGCGATGCTCGAGGGTTCGTTTCGAGTAACGAACCCCATTGAAGTCAATGGGCGACCCGAGCATTTTTGTATATCGCCGATGCTCGCTAAGGTTTCCATTTGTGAAAATCTGGGCAATTCAAGAAAGTGATGGGAACGACACAGCAACGGATAGGGCAGGCGAGGGGCTACATGTTGGGCTGCATCTCAAGTTCACAGGTCCCACTATTAAGCCACAATAGTGGCAAGAGTGGGCCTCACCCCAACAACTTTTACTTCTGAAAAGCCCTCATTAGCAATGCATACCTTAGCTAAGCACCACACTACCTCTAACAAAGCACAATCACTGCCTGCATGACACTCCGCTGCCACTTCTCCTGTGTTACATGCTGCCAAACCCCCCCTGCACGACCCAGTGTCCACAGCGCACACCAAATTGTCCCTGCGCAGCCTTCAGCTGCCCTCATGCCACACCACACTCATGTCTATTTATAAGTGCGTCTGCCATGAGGAGGAACCGCAGGCACACACTGCAGAGGGTTGGCACGGCTAGGCAGCGACTCTCTTTAAAAGGGGCGGGGCGATAGCCCACAATGCTGTACAGAAGCAATGAGAAATATAATCCTGTGCCACCGCCATCAGGAGCTGCACACGTGGGCATAGCAATGGGGAACCTATGTGCCACACACTATTCATTCTGTCAAGCTGTCTGCATGCCCCAGTCAGACCGCGTTTTTTTATAAATAGTCACAGGCAGGTACAACTCCGCAATGGGAATTCCGTGTGCACCCACAACATGGGTGGCTCCCTGGAACCCACCGGCTGTACATAAATGTATCTCATTGCAGTGCCCTGGACAGCAGAGCTAACGTCAGATTAAATGCAGGTGGGCTTCGGCCCACACTGCATGCCCCAACCTGACCGGGCTTTTTAATTCATAGACACAGGCAGGTACAACTCCCTATTGTGAAGTCCCTGTGGACCCACAGCATGGGTGGCTCCCTGGAACCCACCGGCGGTACATAAATATATCCCATTGCAGTGCCCATCACAGCTGAGGTAATGTCATGTTTAATGCAGGTGGGCTTCGGCCCACACTGCATGCCCCAGTCAGACTGGGGTTCTTTAGAAGTGGACACATGCAGTTACAACTCCGTGTGGACCGACAGCATGAGTGGGTGCCAGGAAGCCACCGGCGGTACATAAATATATCCCATTGCAGTGCCCAGCACAGCTGATGTAACGTCAGCTGTAATGCAGGTGGGCAAAAAATGAATTGGATTACACTGTAGGCGAGGGCCCTAAAAAATTGGTGTACCAACAGTGCTAATGTACCTCAGAAAAATTGCCCATGCCCAACCAAGAGGGCAGGTGAAACCCCTTTATCGCTTTGGTTAATGTGGCTTAATTTGTAACTAGGCCTGGAGGCAGCCCAGTTAAAATAAAAATTGGTTCAGGTGCAAGTTTCAACGCTTTAATGAGCATTGAAACGTATAAAAATTGTTTACAAAAATTATATGACTGAGCCTTGTGGGGCTAAGAAAAATTGCCAGTTCGGCGTGATTACGTGAGGTTTCAGGAGGAGGAGCAGGAGGAGGAGGATGAATATTATACACAGATTGATGAAGCTAAAAGGTCCCCGTTTTGGATGGTGAGAGAGAACGATGCTTCCATCCGCGGGTGCAGCCTACGTATTGTTTAGGTACCGCTGCTGTCCGCTGGTGGAGAAGAGAAGTCTGGGGAAATCCAGGCTTTGTTCATCTTGATGAGTGTAAGCCTGTCAGCACTGTCGGTTGACAGGTGGGTACGCTTATCCGTGATGATTCCCCCAGCCGCACTAAACACCCTCCCTGACAAGACGCTAGCCGCAGGACAAGCAAGCACCTCCAGGGCATACAGCGCGGGTTCAGGCCACGTGTCCAGCTTCGACACCCAGTAGTTGTAGGGGGCAGAGGCGTCACGGAGGACGGTCGTGCGATCGGCTACGTACTCCCTCACCATCCTTTTACAGTGCTCCCGCCGACTCAGCCTTGACTGGGGAGCGGTGACACAGTCTTGCTGGGGAGCCAAAAAACTGTCAAAGGCCTTAGAGAGTGTTCCCCTGCCTGTGCTGTACATGCTGCCTGATCTCCGAGCCTCCCCTGCTACCTGGCGCTCAGAACTGCGCCTTCTGCCACTAGCGCTGTCGGATGGGAATTTTACCATCAACTTGTCCGCCAGGGTCCTGTGGTATAGCATCACACTCGAACCCCTTTCCTCTTTGGGTATGAGAGTGGAAAGGTTCTCCCTATACCGTGGGTCGAGCAGTGTGTACACCCAGTAATCCGTAGTGGCCAGAATGTGTGTAACGCGAGGGTCACGAGAAAGGCATCCTAACATGAAGTCCGCCATGTGTGCCAGGGTACCTGTACGCAACACATGGCTGTCCTCACTAGGAAGATCACTTTCAGGATCCTCCTCCTCCTCAGGCCATACACGCTGAAAGGATGACAGGCAAGCAGCATGGGTACCCTCAGCAGTGGGCCAAGCTGTCTCTTCCCCCTCCTCCTCATCCTCCTCATGCTCCTCCTCCTCCTCCTCAACGCGCTGAGATATAGACATGAGGGTGCTCTGACTATCAAGCAACATACTGTCTTCCCCCGCCTCCGTTTCTGAGCGCAAAGCGTCTGCCTTTATGCTTTGCAGGGAACTTCTCAAGAGGCATAGCAGAGGAATGGTGATGCTAATGATTGCAGCATCACCGCTCACCATCTGGGTAGACTCCTCAAAGTTTCCAAGGACCTGACAGATGTCTGCCAATCATGCCCACTCTTCTGTAAAGAATTGAGGAGGCTGACTCCCGCTACGCCGCCCATGCTGGAGTTGGTATTCCACTATAGCTCTACGCTGCTCATAGAGCCTGGCCAACATGTGGAGCGTAGAGTTCCACCGTGTGGGCACGTCGCACAGCAGTCGGTGCACTGGTAGATTAAACCGATGTTGCAGGGTGCGCAGGGTGGCAGCGTCCGTGTGGGACTTCCAGAAATGTGCGCTGAGCCGGCGCACCTTTCCGAGCAGGTCTGACAAGCATGGGTAGCTTTTCAGAAAGCGCTGAATCACCAAATTAAAGACGTGGGCCAGGCATGGCACGTGCGTGAGGCTGCCGAGCTGCAGAGCCGCCACCAGGTTACGGCCGTTGTCACACACGACCATGCCCGGTTGGAGGCTCAGCGGCGCAAGCCAGCGGTCGGTCTGTTCTGTCAGACCCTGCAGCAGTTCGTGGACCGAGTGCCTCTTCTCTCCTAAGCTGAGCAGTTTCAGCACGGCCTGCTGATGCTTGCCCACCGCTGTGCTGCCACGCCGCGCGACACCGACTGCTGGCGACGTGCTGCTGCTGACACATCTTGATTGCGAGACATAGGTTGCATTGGAGGAGGAGGAGGAGGGTGGTTTAGTGGAGGAAGCATACACCGCCGCAGATACCACCACCGAGCTGGGGCCCGCAATTCTGGGGGTGGGTAGGACGTGAGCAGTCCCAGGCTCTGACTCTGTCCCAGCCTCCACTAAATTCACCCAATGTGCCGTCAGGGAGATATAGTGGCCCTGCCCACCTGTGCTTGTCCACGTGTCCGTTGTTAAGTGGACCTTGGCAGTAACCGCGTTGGTGAGGGTGCGTACAATGTTGCGGGAGACGTGGTCGTGCAGGGCTGGGACGGCACATCGGGAAAAGTAGTGGCGACTGGGAACTGAGTAGCGCAGGGCTGCCGCCGCCATCATACCTTTGAAAGCCTCCGTTTCCACAACCCTATACGGCAGCATCTCCAGGCTGATCAATTTGGCTATGTGCACGTTTAACACTTGAGCGTATGGGTGCGAGGCGGCGTACTTGCTCTTGCGCTCAAACACTTGCGCTAGCGACGGCTAGACGGTGCGCTGAGAGACATTGGTGGATGGGGCCGAGGACAGCGGAGGTGAGGGTGTGGGTGCAGGCCAGGAGACGGTAGTGCCTGTGTCCTGAGAGGGGTGTTGGATCTCAGTGGCAGGTTGGGGCACAGGGGGAGAGGCAGTGGTGCAAACCGCAGGCGCTGAACGGCCTTCGTCCCACCTTGTGGGGTGCTTGGCCATCATATGTCTGCGCATGCTGGTGGTGGTGAGGCTGGTGGTGGTGGCTCCCCGGCTGATCTTGGCGCGACAAAGGTTGCACACCACTGTTCGTCTGTCGTCTGCACTCTCAATGAAAAACTGCCAGACCTTTGAGCACCTCGGCCTCTGCAGGGTGGCATGGCGCGAGGGGGCGCTTTGGGAAACAGTTGGTGGATTATTCGGTCTGGCCCTTCCTCTACACCTGGCCACCGCACTGCCTCTTCCAACCTGCCCTGCTGCTGCACTTGCCTCCCCCTCTGAAGACCTGTCCTCAGTAGGCTTAGCAAACCAGGTGGGGTCAGTCACCTCATAGTCCTGCTGCTCTTCCTCCGAATCCTCTGTGCGCTCCTCCCTCGGACTTACTGCAATTACTACTACCTGAGTGATAGACAACTGTGTCTCATTGTCGTCGTCCTCCTCACCCACTGAAAGCTCTTGAGACAGTTGCCGGAAGTCCCCAGCCTCATCCCCCGGACCCCGGGAACTTTCCAAAGGTTGGGCATCGGTCACGACAAACTCCCCCGGTGGGATAGGAACCATTGCTGCCCATTCTGGGCAGGGGCCGAGAACAGTTCCTGGGAGTCTGCCTGCTTCTCAGAATGTGTCATTGTAATGGAGTGAGGAGGCTGGGAGGAAGGAGGAGCAGCAGCCAGAGGATTCAGAGTTGCAGCAGTGGACGGTGCAGAACTCTGGGTGGTCAATAGATTGCTGGATGCCATCCACGTCAGGACCTGCTCACGCTGCTCATTTTCTAATAAAGGTCTACCGCGTGGACCCATTAATTGTGAGATGAATGTGGGGACGCCAGAAACGTGCCTTTCTCCTAGTCCCACAGCAGTGGGCTGCGATACACCTGGATCAGGAGCTCGGCCTGTGCCCACACCCTGACTTGGGCCTCCGCGTCCTCGCCTGCGTCCACGTCCTCTAGGCCTACCCCTACCCCTCAGCATGGTGTATTACCAGTAGTGCAGAAACAGAACGCTGTAATTAAATGTGCCGCTTATTGGCCTGTGGTTGGAGGCTGACTTCGCTTACGGAACGCACAGCAGAGCCAGGAAAGAATTTTGCGCAAGCCTGCTGTAACACTTAGCTGGCTGCGTATTAATTAGGACTACTACCCCCAGCAGAGACGCAGTACAGTCAGGACGGTCACAGGCAGCCCAAATAGATTTTTTTGTCCCAAATTTTTTTGGAAAAGCCCACTGCCTATATAGACAGTATATGTCTTTCACCTTTTTTACTGTCCCTGCCTCAGCACTACTGGCCCTATACTATGTAAAATTACTGCAGACTGTTTCCCTCTGGACAGGATGACAGCGGTGATGTAACGGGCAACGCAGAGCCAGGAAAGAATTTTGCGCAAGCCTGCTGTAACACTTAGCTGGCTGCGTATTAATTAGGACTACTACCCCCAGCAGAGACGCAGTACACTCAGGACGGTCACAGGCAGCCCAAATAGATTTTTTTGTCCCAAATTTTTTGGGAAAAGCCCACTGCCTATATAGACAGTATATGTCTTTCACCTTTTTCACTGTCCCTGCCTCAGCACTACTGGCCGTATACTATGTAAAATTACTGCAGACTGAGGACGCAATGCTTTGCACGGCCGATATACAAAAAAAAAAAAAAATGTGCAACACTGCAAAAAGCAGCCTCAACAGTACTGCACACGGTCAGATGTGGCCCTAAGAAGGACCGTTGGGGTTCTTGAAGCCTAAAATCACTCCTAACACTCTCCCTATAGCAGCTCCAGCAAGACAGCACTTTCCCTGAGCTATGTCAGAATGCATCTGTGGCGAGCCGCGGGAGGGGCCGATTTATATACTCGGGTGACACCTGATCTCGCCAGCAACTCACTGCAGGGGGGTGGTATAGGGCTGGAATATCACAGGAGGAAGTTGTAATGCCTTCCCTGTCTTTCTATTGGCCATAAAAGCGCGCTAACGTCTCAGAGATGAAAGTGAAAGTAATTCGAACATCGCGTGGTACTCGTCTCGAGTAACGAGCATCTCGAACACGCTAATACTCGAACGAGTATCAAGCTCGGACGAGTACGTTCGCTCATCTCTACGCCTCTCATATCAGAGTAAAATTCGGACGCCTTTCGATCCAACCTAGGTGACCAAGGTTCTGGGTTGACCGAGACGCGTTGAATACTATTTGTTTATTACCGCTGGAGACTGGGCAGAGATGCTGCATATGTGAGAAAGTCTTGCCATGATCAGACTGAATGGTACGGGGAGCGTGCTGGTGAGCAATATTTTTTGTTTATCTACTTTGCATTGAAAAATACAACTTGCCCCACAAAACAAGCCCTCATGTAGATATGTCATCTGAAAAATAAAAAAGTTATGAAAGTTTTTTTAAAGTGGGAATACAGGAACTGTGGAATGTGACCTGGATGCAGGTGCATCAATGACCCTTGGTCATTAAAGGGTTAATGTATCAGATAATGTACTGAAAAACTTAAAAAAAAATATCATGGCGTTAAATGGAAAAAAAACTGCAATTGTTACTTTTCTTGGAGGTGTGCAAGGGGGGGGGGGGGGGGGAGCAGATTTTCAGACATTCATGTTGCCAACAAAAATGACGTATAAACTTTGTATCAGTATAAGGGCTTATTTACACGAGCGTATATCGGTCGGCATTTTCACTTAGCTTAGCTCGTCCCACCTACTCCCATTGCAAACAGCTCGGAGGGCAGGAGAACAGCAGAGAGTCGGTGAGTGGGAGGAAAGGGGGGGACTGCTTAGATGGAAGCGTATGTCGGCTGGCCGTGAAAACAACGGCCGATACACACTCGTGTAAATAAGCACTTAGTGTTACCATGCGGCGGCTGCGGGTCCTCCCTGTTCCATCTTGGTACGCCAGTCCTCCCTCTCGGTCCTTAGTTGCCTGCCTGGGGTTAGCGAGGAGTGGAGGCAAGTAGGCAGGGACAGGGGTTGCGGGTGAGTTCTAGGGCAACCCGGGCTGGCGCATCATCGGGTAGGATACCGTAACACTTAGAGCTTATTCCCACGAGCGTATATCGGCTGGCGTTTCATGGGCGGCCGATATATGCTTCCTTCCTCATCATCGTCTCTCTGCTTCTCTCTTCCCCTCCGAGCGGTTTGCAATGGGAGTGGGCGGGATGGGAAGGGGGGGAGCTAAGCTCACCGCCCCTTGTCCACAGCCAGCCATGGGAGTGGGCGGGACAGAGGAGAGCTTAGCTTCACCCTATCACGCTCCTTCCCATTTCAAACGCCGGAGTGGAGGGGAAAGGCAGAGGGGCGGTGAGGAAAAGAGAAGAGGTGGACTGCTCAGATGGAAGAGTATATCGGCTGGCTGTGAAAACACAACCGATATATGCTTGTGTAAATAAGCCCTAATTGTAGTGATACTAAATTTATACAGTTTCTGTTGCCACATTCTGCGACTCATAATTTTTAAATTTTTTTTATCAGTTTGGCTGTGTGAAGGTTTGAATTTTGTGTGGTAAGCTGCAGTTATTATTACAATGTTGGGGTATATAAATCTTTTTGATCGCTACTTATTCAATTTTTTGAGCAGCCAGGATAACAAAAAAAAATGCAATTTGGGCTTTCTGTACTTATTGTGGTGTGCACTTTGCTTTTTTTTTAATTGTGTTTTTTATTTTAATTATTAGATTTTTATGAGAAAAATGGGACAGGGGCGAGTTTGAACTTTCCATCCTTTTTAACTATTTAAAATGCTGTATTAAACCCTTTTATACACTTTTATTTAATCCCCGCAGGGGACATGAACTTGCGATCATTTGATCGCTTATATTATATACTACAATACTTCAGTATTGCAGTATATAGTAGTTTTTACTGTTGTCCATCAAGCCCTGTCACAGACAGAGCTTCATAAGTATCAATGGCAGCACTGGGAGCCTTAACTAGGTTTCAGGCTACCTTGCTGACCCATCTGCACACAACGTAAATTTACGTATAATGGTCATGAAGTGGTTAACCATGACTGGAAATAAATATGTATGAAGTAGCATCATTAACTGTGACACACTAATTATGAAAATAGGAACTTACCTAGATGGTGAGAAATTTTATAGCCTGTTATGATTCCATTGGGGTGTTCAGGTGGCCCCCAAAATAGTGCCAAAGAAGTATCAGAAAGGCGCTCAACACGCAGACTAGTGGGTGGTGATGGAACTGCAAAAAACACAAGAGTTAAGGATCTGAATGCTAAACCAGCAGAAATAATAATAATAGCAATAACTATAAAGATGATGATAAAAACACAACAGTTGTATCCAAAAGTGTTTCTGCCCTCTTGAGCTGTAAGAATTAGCATATGTTTACACATAGCGGAAAATTCTAAGGCAAATTCCGCAGAATTTCCGCAACCAAAGCAAAGTCAAAACCATTGGTGCAGATTTTGACCCAAATTCAATTGCTTACCTACAGCTGATTTCACAAGAATAAGAAAATATATATACTCACCTCTCTGCCACTGTCGGGTTCGGCGTGTCTAGCCTTTTGGTCCCCAACACTGTACTGAAGTTCTTTCAACAGGTTGTGTCTGATTGGCTGAGCGCTGTGACCAATTACAGGCAGCAGTCAGCTGTCATTTAATGAATGGCTGAGCACTGCCTGAGATTGGCTGAGCGCTCAGCCAATCACACACAGGCCTTTCAGGAGGCGGGGATTTTAAATCCCCGCCTGCTGAAAGAGCTTCAGTACAGTTCCGGCGAGTCAAGCTGCTATACACCCCGAGCCCTGACAGAGGCGGAGAGGTGAGTATATAAATTTTTTTGTTTTTTACAGAAGCTAGGGATGATTTTTAGGGAAGAGCCAAGATTTCATACACTGACAGCCTTGTGGTGTGGAGAGCATATCGAGAATGGCATGATTGAGAAAAGCACCCAGTCAAAGGGGATCCTGTTGGTGTAAGCAACTCGTCGACAAAAGGAGTCAGAAGAAGATGTCAAGAATTGTTCTGATGAGAATGTAGTGCACAGTCAAGTCCAATAGTCAGTGATAGTCCAGCCAACATGTCCAAATGTACAACTCATCATTCCTTTGCACAGATGGGCTACAATAGCAGTTGACCAGTTCCTGCGCCATTTTAAGAGAAGCAGAAAAGCGAGACTCCAGCGGGCAAAAAAGCACAAAAATTGTATCACTGAGCAGTGGAAAACCTCACCTGTTCAGATGAATCCAGATTTCTGCTGCACCATGCTGATAAAAGGATCAGTATTTGGTGCAAGCAGCATGAATTGATGAACCCTTCATGTCAGGTGTGAACTGTTCACGTAGGTGGAGGTGAAGTATTGGTATGGGGAATGTGTTTTTGGCATACCTTGGATCCCCTGATAACTGTGAATGGAAGGCACAAGTTCTGTAGGCCAAAAAAGGTCCAACCTGCTGCTAGATGAAGTCTCGAATAAAGTGGCCAATCAGTGTTGAACTTAATGCTTCATATACATTATATGTCTTGTATCTGAGAACTTACCTCCCTCTTCTGTCCGAATTGTCTGTGTCTCACTTCCAGCACCCTCTCCTTTCCCATTAAGAACATGGACTGTCACTGAATAGTTGGTGAAAGGCTTCAGACCGGAGATGGATGTATGGGTAGAATCTCCATGCACGATTAACTTGTTTCTGTGCTTTTCATTTTGAGCAATGTATTGCACCTACGAGGAAATAATGACAACTTGTGTGATAAAGCCACTTCTACATGTATAATATTGGTTATACATGGAAATCAAGTGTTCAAATTTATTCCTTAGGGACAATGTAAGATCTACTCTTAGCCTGAGCATTGTTGTTTGCTCTTCCTTCATGCTCTACAATGCAGCACTGATTGTTCACAATGATGACAGTGTATAACCAAAGCGCACTGTTACATGATCTCCATGTCCAGGAATGGAGTTCTAATTTCAATTCTATCGAGCTTGGGTGTATTGGAAACCATAAGCATCCTATGGATGGATTTAACCCCTTAACAGTCACATTAAATTTGGAATAACCCTTCCGAGAATTCATAAATACTTAAGAACCAGTAAATCCGCTTCCCATTTGTGTTCCGGTGGCCATAGCTTTTTTACTTTTCATCAGTATAGCTGTATGACAGCTTGTATTTTGCTGGATGAATTCTAGTTTTTACAGGAATCAATTTTGGGAACATATCATGTATTAAATAACTTTTATTAATATTTTTGCTGGGGGACAATGGAGAAAAAAAATATATCACCATTGTTTCTTGGGACTCATTTTTGCAGCATTCTGCACGTGGTATAAGTATTATATTAACTTTGTTCAACGGGTCATTATGATTATGATAACACCAATGTTATAGAAGTTTTATCAGGTTTTACTACTTTTGCACAATTTTAATCCTTTTTTTCCACAAAAACGCTTTTTGTGTGTCGCCAAATTCCAAGACCAAAGTTATTTTAATTTCCCATCAATTGAGCTGTATAAGGGTTTGTTTTTTTGTGGGACGACTTGTAATGTTTTTTTATTGGCATCATTTGAGGTATATATATATATATATATATATATATATATATATATATATATATATGACTTTTTAATTATTATTGTTCTATGTCTTGCCAGAGCAAGATAAATAGAAAACTGCAGTCTTCTGTTTTATGTTTATTTTTTTTAAAGAAATTGATAGATAAATAATGCATTATTTTATAATACAAGTTGGTACAGATGTGGAGATATCAATTATGTGTTGTTTTTTTTATTTTGTTCTGTTTATTTTTTTCAATATTTAAGGCCTTGTATAAAGGGAAAAGAAACTTTTACATTCTTTTTACTATAAAAACGCTTAGATGCCACAGTTAGCAATGACTGCGCCCTCTGCAGAGTGAAACAGTGTAGAGCAGTGATCTTTCTAGGGAAAGAAAACATACGGTATTGGACAATAAGAGAGCAAATATGCTCTTTGATTGATGGGGGTGATAACATGAGCAAAAATTCATGTAGCTTCTCCCCCTAGGACTAGGAGAGAGACAGAAGGATCACAGAGCTTCTCTGCTGCTGGTCTCCCCTTCCTCTCTCTTTCTTTCTGCTTTGCACACAGAGAAATGTGACAGTCGTAAATTCAGTATTCCCAACCCCACTTCAAATGGATGTAGCTCCGATTCTGCAAGAATCTTGGCTTTAAAATGACACAAAAGGCATGTCAGCAGCACTGATAGAACCAAAGCTAAAGCCATTTGAACGAGCTCTGGTTGTCCAAAACTGTAATGATCTTTTCCTGCAGAGCGACTAGAGCTCTTTCTACTCGGTAGAAAGTAGGGAGGGGCAAAACATTACAATGAAGTTGTCACAATGAGGTGGAGCTTGGTGTTCCTCCTTAAAGGGGCTATCCTAAGTTTTAAACTTATCCACAATCCACAGAATATAAGATAAGTGCCTGATCAGTGAGGGTCTGACCACTGGTGCTCCCACGGGGTCCCATGTCTACCCCATCCCAATATGAATGGATTTCTCATCTAGCATGTTTGGTGCTACTCAATTCATCTCCACAGCACTGCTGATTTTCTTCAAAAGTCCATTCGTTCGCTGCTACAGATGTAGCAAGGGTTAACTTAAGGTACAATTTATCATGTTAACTTATTGCAAAGTACTCCAACAATGTAAATCGCATCATCACGATATGCCAGTCATGTTGACAATTGCTAGATCTGTACATCCATATGAACTTACACGTGACCACTGTTCTCATTATCGGGAAAAAGTTTAAAAATTGGGACAACCACTTAAAGAAGTTTTACTTACCACAAATCCCTTTAGTCTGCCATTTAATCCTTCCTTCTGCACCGGTAACCACGCCACTTTGATCACGCTGTCATTAAAAGCCTCTAATCCTATATTTTCAGGTATAACGTTGGGAACTGCAAAGAGGATTGAAACCTAGTGAAAGGTTATTGAACATTTACATATGGTAGAGCGCTCAGTAAAGTCAGAACAGTTTATAATTGGCACTCTTCTAGGGTGAGTTCGCCTGCAGAATGTGTGGAGAACTTCCGCAACAAGCTACAGTCCAGTGTAAGTGAATGGGTTTTAATAAGCCCCATTAACTCAAAAACCCACTGCGGAAAATAGCCATTCTGTGGATTTCCAATTCTGTTGCAGAAGTGCGATAGATTTGCACTACAGATTTCATTCAGTGCAATGAGTGAATTCCGGGTGAAAATCCGCACCAAAATCCACACACAGATTTTGGGGCGAATTTACTCTGCGATGTGTGATCACTCCCTTAGAGGGGTTGTCTCCAGGCTTCCCTGGATTCAATCCTGGGATTACGTCTGAATCCAAAAAATAGAATTTACATGGAACTCTAGGATTGAACTCAATCACTCAAACACCTTTGGTGTCAGTTATGTCCAAAACCTTCAGCCTTTTTTCTCAGTTACCGGCCAGATGCAGGGTTTAGTTGCTCCATACTTCCCTCATCGCTGCCTCCTACTACTTGCGGTGCTTGGCTGCCACAGCGACGGATCGCGGCCACGTCAGCCGGCGGCGTCTTGCCGCTGGTTGGCAATGGTTGGTGCCCCGCGCCAGGGCTCCACTGCGCATGCGCGAGATCGCGAGAACAGGGTGGAGTACGTGCAGCGATACAGAATGCTCATTGGAGGTATGGTGACCAGCCCCTCTGATTGGGAGGCGTGTCTGACGCGATATAAACCCCAGTGTGGGGTTTACTTACCATCTATGCCCATTTATCAAACAGCCACCGTGCTGTGTAGCTCTGTCTGTATAATCACATCCATCCTGATGACACTGCTAACAATAGTATAGTGGCAGAAACGCGTCGATGGGTTCTGGTTAATACCTAATGTGACCATTATCAGGTTTAGCTCTTAGCGAACTCTAGGATTGAACTCAATCACTCAAATGGAGACCATTAAGGTTTTGTTGCCTGAAGGGGCTACCCTAAGAGGTTAAAATGTTGTTACAAAGATGGACTGTGGTTTGCTATAAAGATTGTGCCCAAATCACTGCGTGTGCCAAAACATGTGCCAAATTTCGGTAGATTGGAACTGAGCATGCTCAGTAAGAACATTCCAGAGGTTGCGGCTCTGGGACATTTTTGTGCTGAATCACAGTGAACAGTGCTGAGCAGAAGCAGGTGGAGGTGCTGCAGAAGCAGGGATTTAAATTGCTTCTGGATCTGCCGAGAAAAGACAGTGACCAGAGGCTGGCTGGAGCTGAGAGAGCCAGTGTTGTATCTGCAGACCAGCAGGACACTTGGACAGCGACAAAGATGTACGGAATTAATGGTGAAAAGTGGATCTACGGAAAAGCGTCTCACTAAGCACTAACTTTTTGGCGCTTTATGAGCCTGATTCTTCTTTTCGTGCACCTGTTTCTGGTGCACGGCCAGTTCTTATCTCATCACTTCTCCTCTGCCCTGTCCGACAGGGGACGGAGTTCAGCATGGCGTTTAGCGCTACTTTTCATAGCAGCTATAAGCCACCATAGTAAGACAAGAGAGTAGGGCAGTGCTTCCCCTCTTACCTAATGTATGTTTTTGATTAAGCATGTTGCATTTTTAGATTTTATCATCCCCTAATTTCACACAGGTGAGTACAATATCGAGCCTCCGACCCCATTGAAAACAATGGGCGATGCGAGGGCATGCCCAAAGGTAGGATGTGCCGCTATTTTTTTCCCCCAATGATTTGTATGACCCTATTCAAAAGAATGGAGTTCATATTTGTATGAGATTTGTGCATCTTACAACACACCAATCTTGCGCGATTTTCTCGGCCGTGTGAAAACGGCCCTATTGTATAATACAGTGGAAGAAGAAGGGCACTTACTGTCCTCTCCGGAGTAGCCAATGACAACTTTAGGCTCAGGACCCTTGCCTAGTTCATTCTTCGATTGCACTTTGATCTCATAGGGTACAAATGTCTTGGTGTTCTCCACATAGAGAAAATTTTCTGTGACTACCGTTTCCATCCAATCCTCCTGATTCTGCCGTCTCCATCTTACAATGTATTCAAATCCAGGTCCGTTCCAATCAATCCCTCTCATATGCTATGAAGAAAATTACATTTAGTCATGTATACAACACATAGGTGACCTGAACGTAAATCTTCTGCATCTTTTCCTAATTTCATCTTTTGCTAACTGTAAAATGTCCACAAGCTACAAGCTAGACCTTATATATGTATTGGAGCATATCTATTAATCTTTGTATGTCAATTACGGGGCGTAGGCTTTTTTAAAAGTGGGTGGAGCCTAGTAATAGGGGTGTGGTCTCTCATTTACTATAATGTATGCCAGAAACTGGCGTACATCATAGTAGAAACTTACACCAGATCTGAGCTGGTGTAGATTCAGTCTAGTGCACGGAAGTGTCACCAGACATGACAAATGTATCAAGAGGCAGTTATAATGCCACCAGTTGATGGTTTACTTAAATATCAGTCTAAGTAAATATGCTCCTAGGGGTTTCTACTTAGTGACCGTCCGGTCCTGGACAAACAAAGATGACCGCACCACTTCTCTGACTACCTGATGCACACTGTACATTAGTATACCTCATTTGTCTAAAGCCCTATTTACACGCAATGATTATCGCACAAGATTCGCACAAAAGCCATTGTTTGAGTGATAATCGTTGCGTGTAAATGCTCCCATCTTTCACTCTTCGGCTGAACTGTGATTTTTAGGTGAGCATAAAATCCATCGTTCAGCAGGGACTGCATGCTGTGTTCTCCATGAGAGCGTTGATTACATTGTATTCAGCTTGCAGTAACAAAGGAACTGTATGCAGAGAATAAACCACCTGCTGTACAGTTCTGGAAGCTAATTTACATGCAAATGAAGCTAATAAGCTGCTAATAGGCATTAGTACCTATTAGCAGCTTTCGCAAAATGATCGCTCAAACTGTCATTCTCCTTATCTTTTGAAGGAATTTTGAGTGATCATCCTTGCATGTAAATGGTCCTTAATAGACTACACACTGCTTTGATTGGCCAGCGCTCACCATGTGAGCAGTACCAGCCAGTTAGCATCTTAGGCTACAGATGCATACAGGTGCACAGTAGGCATCAGGTAGTCAGAGAAGCGATGCAGGCATCTTTGTTTGCCCGGACGGTCACTTTATGTCCCCAATTGGCTGCCCATTATGGTGATCATACACGCAGTGGTCCTCCACCACCAAAAGCATGCAGAGCTCTGCTCATTGCCTGCCAGTAGCTGGACTAATCAATTCAAACAATATAATGAGTCCAGGTGCTGGGGGCAATCTGCGGAGCTTCGCCTACGTTTCGAACAAATGCTGGGTGTACCGGCACCCTTTCACTTTTAACAAATGTAGCAAATAGCTGCTGCAAATTGACTCCGGCGATCTAGACACATCTTCCATTTAAGTTTTAGAACTTGGGAGAAATGCATATAATAAGGCTGATGTAGCATGGTCTTTTTGTCAAAAACACTGTTTTTGATGTCAGTTGTTTTTGCCACATTTTTGTTTTGTGCGGCATCCAAATGTTAGCGCTAACTCAATAGGAAACCATGAAAAAAACACCACAAATGCCGGGCCTGATTTACTATTGAAAATTCGAGAGTTTTCTGGACAAATTGAGGCCTCAGTCACACGGGTGCATCGGCACCCATACACCGACGCCGATGCGCCCGTGTGACTGACAGTTAGAAGACGGCCGTACCTGAAGACGGACGTCTCTCTGCAGCGCTGATGAAAGAACACATGACCGGCAATGAAGCCGGTCACATGTTCTTCCTTCCGGCGCTGCAGAGAGACGGCCGTCTGCCGGTACGTCCGTCTGCTGGTGTCAGTCACACGGGCGCATCAGTGCCGGTGTACGGGTGCCGATGCGCCCGTGTGACTGAGGCCTGAGCCAGTAAACTGTCAGCCACATTTACTATGTGTTTTAGTCTTTTTCAGACTCTTTTACAATGTAGCAGAGGTACACTGTCTCCCTCTGTCCGATGGCATATACGCCGGGCCCATGCATCACATGGTAGCGTATATCGGCCGTCCATGAAAACGCCAACGGTCAATAGAGTTTTTTTCGAAATTGCAGCAAGCTCTGGATCAGATTTTTTTCTGGCGTTTCCCTTAGGCTCCTTAATAGCAAAAAAAGAAATGTCAGAAAAAAAAATATGTGTCACCAAAGAAAAAGAAAAAAGCACCAGAAAAGTGTTTTTATTTTTTCACGAAAAAGAAAAATTCTAGAGCAATTTTTTCTTACACCAGAGTTTAATACATTGTGCCAATCTAACTACAGATCTGGCTGGCATGAAGTGCGAAAAAAATGTATTAAGAGGCACAAGCCTTTTAATACATTTGGCACAGCTGCAGGCCATCCATGCGGCAAATCTGAAATCCATGCCAGCTACACAGCTGTCGGAGATTTCAGATATACTTTACACCAGTTTCTGGCACAGATTATAGTAAGAGCTCCTGTCCAGGGGCGATAGTTCACTATGTTACCCGCAGGGATAATCCGGCCGCGGGTAACGCAGTGAACGCTTTCCACAGGGTTGCTATGGAAAGCGGAGCCCCGCTGTCCACGAGCGGAGAACCATAGTGATGCCTATCTGTCAGATAGGCTTACCGCAGAGAAATTACAGTTCTCTCCCCTGCTCCCCGCTAGCGATATTCCATCACGGACGTGGACAGGGGGCCTAAGTCTGATGAGCGACGAACGACCATGCCCCCAAGTACTGAGTCCTGCCCAATTTTTAAAAAGAGGCAGGGCTGGTGTAAAATAGCAAAAAAAATGCGACAGTGCTACAAATCACATGTATGTAGAGCCCATGCTTTCCTATGGGTTCTTCCACACGAGTGATGTTTTGTAACCTGCGGCATTGCAAGACAAAATACAAAAATAGGAAATTTTACTGTAAAAGCCCGTCTTCCCTGAAGCTCCCCGGCAGTTGTTTGACGTTTTCCTATGAAGCTTCCTGATCGGGACTTTAAAAATCCCCACCTCCAGGAAACTCTGCTTCTGATTGTTTCCCAAGCGTGTTGCTCAGCCAATCAGAGCCAGCGCTCGAGGAACCAATCACAGCCATTCAATGGATCAATAAATGGCTGTGAGTGGTTCATCAAGACGCCAGCTCCGATTGGCTGAGCCACGGCACTCGTGAACCAATTACAGCCAGCCCTCCCTGGAGGTGGGAACCCAGGAAGGGCTGGCAGAAGACTGAAGACGAGTGCCGTGGACCTTCAGGGGAGAAGACGCGGCGGAGCTGACAGCACCTCTTAGGTGATGTATTATTATTTTTTGTTTTTTTACTGCAGCGGGAGCTTATTTTCGAGGTAAGGCTTATATTTCAAGCGCCTCCCCCGCCAAAACAAATCCTTCCACGTGGTGCTACAAAGTCATGCGACTTGGTAGTGCCACGTCTGACTTTGTAGCGACACAAAATTGCATTATCGCCACAAGAAAATGCAGCGATATTGCATCGGTGGTCCGTATCACTCTTGTTACCATAACAGGTATTTGGGTTCAGTTACATTGACTTGACCCACTGTATTAAAAGGGTTCACTCAGAGGTAACATTTATCACTTATCTGTGGGATAGGTGATAAACGCATGATCATTGAGGGTCTCACCACTGGAACTCCCACTGTTCATGACAACTGGACTCATGCCATCAAGAACACAATGGTGGTAACCCATGAGCACTACCAATCCATTCACTGTCTATGGGACTGATGGAGATAGCCGAGTACAGAATGTCCCATGAGCGAAGCAGTAATACATATAAGTGACATCGCTCCATCACATAGAGGACTCAGTACCCCTATTCTTGTAATCGGTAGGGTCTAAGCAGTTGGATCTTCAACAATTAAACATTCATCACCTATCCTCTTAATAGGTGATCAATATCTATGGGCCAACACCTATAAGTCCAACTGAGACATGCAATTTTATTATCCTGCAGCTCCAAAGTGCTCATATTACCTTCCAAGTGATCCTCATGTTGGTTGGCTCTGTGCCTTCTCCTCGGACATCATTGGGATTCCTTGTAGGGGCTATAATGAAAACAGTAAATGCAACATTTTTGAAGGTTACCGTATTGATTTAAAGGGGTTGTATCAAGATTACAAGTTATCTCCTATTCCAAGGACAGGGAATTACTTGCTGATTGGTGGAGGTCTCATCGCTGAGACCTCTTCCAATCTTGAGAACAGGGGCTTTCTGTCTCCTATCATCCTCCCTCTGGAGTGACTGCACCTCCCCTCCCCAGTAAGGAGGAGACGGAATGGAGCTCTGGTCGCACATGTGCGCTAGTGGTCCATTTACTTTCAATGGGACTACCCTGTTTCCCTGAAAATAAGACATACCCTGAAAATAAGACATATCATGATTTTCCAGAATTTTTGAGGATGCAAAATGATTTTTCAGGCTTTTTGAGGATTCTTGAAATATAAGCCCTACTCCAAAATTAAGCCATGCTAACAGTTAATTAAAAAAGTCAATTTAAATAGTGTCCAGGCAGCTATACATGTAAAAAAGTTTAACCTTTTTGAACAAAAATTAATATAAGACACTGTCTTATTTTCGGGGAAACACGGTACCAAGATACCCGAGCCACAAGTGCTTAGGTATTTCCGTCAGCCCCGTTGAAATGAACAGAGCGCTGACTGTGCATGCTCAGTCAACACTCCATTTATTCTGACATTAACGTGGGAAAAAAAGGGACCCCTGCAGTGACAGCCGTGGGGGACACGGGCCCCTGTTCTTGAGATCGAAGGGGGTCTCAGCAGTGAGGCCCCCAAAAATCAGCAAATTATCCCTAATCCTATAAAATAGGAGATAACATGTAATCTTCGTACAACCGCTTCAAGATAGAAGTGAAAACACAAAATGTACTAATTTTCATTATTCTGTTAATTTTCCTAATTCCTCTCCCTTCTTTATCACCTGCTACAGGTGTTCTAATACGATCCGATGGTTCGCTTCCATTGCTTAGTCCTAGCTCATTTACAGCTATAACCCGGAACTGGTAGTTGACATAGGGAGAGAGATTTAGCTTGACTGTGTTCTGATTTCCTTCGACCCTAATAAGTTCATGCCATGTTCCAGGCTCAAAGCGGTCTTCTTCAAACTCGATGATGAACTCTAGATGACAAAATGACCATGAAGTTACCAGCGAGAACAACAACTTTGTAAATCTGTTAAACAAGGGAACTGATACATTCAATGGGAAGGTCTAGTGGGGGGTTTTACCATCAATGGGGCTGTTATTCTCTTGCCCTGGGATCCACGTAAGGATAACGCTTGTGTCCTGAGGGTCCGAGAGCTCCAAGTAAGAGGGAGGTTCTGGAAGATCTGGGCAAATTAAAGAAATGGATACAAATGAAATTCATTGAGAAGGAAACATTTACAGGTTTTATTTTGTTTCTATTTCAACATTTTTGAATCTATTGTTTAGAAGCGAAAATGTAAAAAAATGTAAAATTAGCGATAAAACACAATAATTAATGTCAAAACCCATTAATATGTAATAAGCATCTTAGATGGAAATGCCATGAGGTTAAAACTCATTAAAGGGGTTATAACAAAATCTAAAGTTATCCTCAACCCACAGCTCATCATGGCGAGACCTTTACTAATCCCCAGAATGGGGGTCCCATATCCCTCCTCCTCCTCACTGTAAACTTACTGCACTCCCTACCCCTGCGGTGAGGAGATTGAATGGAGCAGCAGTTGTGCATGCAGTGTCGCTCCATTCACTCTCACTTGGACTGCTGGACATAGGCAATACAAGCTCTTGGTAATTTCAGCCAGCCCTACTGAAATGAACGGGTTGGAAGCCGCGCATGCGCAGCCAGTGCTCCATTCAGAATGAAGTCACTGCAAGTGGGAGAAGCGAGAAGATCGACCAATCTTAAAGTTAGCACTTAACCTGTGGCCATTGGCAGAATACTGGCTCCATGTGTAGCTACACAATCTCGTGCACATGGCCTGCTGTGTGCATGAGGCCTAAAGATTGCCTTCAGCTGGAAAGTCAAGCCAAACTGATTTCTAGAAGCCTTAGGCCTCCTTTACATCATCGCCACGAGAAAATTGCAGCGGTAACGCATCGCTGGTCCGTGAGCTATTGCTGAGTCTTCTCGCGACAATACTGCGATTTTGTAGCGCTACAAAGTCGCATGTGACTCTACAAAGTTACGCGACTTTGTAGCATCACATGCAATGATTTTCAGGGGGGGGGGGCTTGAAATATAAGCCCTACCCCAAAAATAAGCTGTAGCTGAAGAAAAAACAAAAAAGGATACATCCCCTCTCCCGCACTGTCCGGGGCGCCACCGCAGCTTCTTCCCGGGTCACGGCACTGTTTCTCTTCCTTATCCTCTGACCGGGGATAGAGAAATCCCTACATTCTGTAATCGCTGGCTGTGATTGGCTGACGCTTAGCCAATCACAGCCAGTGCTAAATGAATGGCTGTGATTGGTTGGCCGATTGACGTCGGACAGCGCTTCTAAGGTGATGTATGTGGATTTTTTTTATTTTTTTCTGCAGCTAGGGCTAAGATTTGGCTTTGACAGTAGGATTTGCTTTTTCATGCGATGCGATGCAACAGAGAGGAAGGCTTTATAGAGAAACACGGGCTACAAAACCTCGCGAGTCGCGGGAATATCGTCGGACCCACTAAGTTTTTGTGATGGGTTGTTACATGCTACAAAACATCGTATGTGTGAAGGAATTCATAGGAAAGCATGGGCTTCTCATACATGCGATTTGTAGCATTGTAGCAACGCTACAAAATTGCACCCGTGTGAACAAGGCCTTAAAGACATATCAGAAAATGACGATAGTGTGTGCAGACTATAGGTTCCCCATATTAATAGGTAGCATTGATCTACAGTATATGCACCGCTCAGAGATTTCCATCATTAAATGTCCCCAACATACCAAGCTCAATGTTCCATACGGGTATCATCTTTTATATACTAACCAATCATCACAAGAACGACGGCTTTCTCAACCGAATCCAGTTCACTGCGAGCCACACACATGTATGTCCCCTCGTCATCTTCTTGCACATTGGCTATAGTTAGAGTGTACTCTTCGATAAAGTACCTGTGAGGGCAAAATGACATTTTTTAGGAGTGCGGTAGTAGAAGTAAATCAAAAAAAGCTTGGCTTCTGCAATCCATTCAGCTCTGATACTCTAGACAAGTCTAAGATTATACTAGATTACAGTACTGAGCAAAAGCTTAACCCCTTAGTGACGGAGCTTTTTTGCTTTTTTCCATTTTTGTTTTTTCCTCCTCCCTTTTAAAAAATCGTAGCTCCTTTATTTATCCATCGACGTCGCTGTATGAGGGCTTGTTTTTTGCGGGATGAGTTGTATTTTTCAATTGCACTATTTATTGTACCATATAATTTACTGAAAAACTTTTAAAAAATTCTAAGCGGAGAGAAATGGAAAAAAAAACGACATTCCACCATCTTCCGATGCGTCCTGTTTCTACGGCGCACAAACTGCAACAAAAACGACCTGATATTTTTAATCTATGGGTCAGTACGATTACTACGATACCAAACTTATATAGTATTTTTTTGCTGTAGTACTTGTATTTAATTTTTTTTTTTTTTAAGATATTTAATTTTTTTCAATTATTTTCTGCGGTCCTTTTGTGCGCGCCATAACTTTTTTATTTTTCCGTCGACGTAGTTGAGCAAGGGCTCATTTTTTGTAGGATGTCCTGTAGTTTCTGATAGTATTAATTTGGAATACATACGACTTTTTGATCGCTTTTTATTGCATTTTTTCTGGGAGACAGGGTAACTAAAAAAGTGTATTTCTGGCGTTCTTTTTTTTTTCGGACGACGTTCACCGTGCGGGAAAAATAATGCACTACTTTGATAGATTGGACTTTTACGGACGCGGCGATATCAAATACATATTTTTATTTTATGATTTAGATTTTTTAATAATAGATATGGCAAAAGGGGGGTGATTTAAACTTTTATAACTTTTTTTTTTTTTAACCATTAAAAAAACTTTAATGATTTTTTTTTTTACTTTACTTTGAAGTCCCTCTGGGGGGCTTTAACATGCGATGCGTTGATCGCTCCTGCAGTATGACGTAATGCTATAGCATTACGTCATACTGCTTTTTGACAGGCAGTCTATCAAGCCACCCTGTGTGGATGGCTTGATAGGCAGTCTGTTAAGGCAGCCCTGGGGCCATTCATTAGGCCCCCGGCTGCCATGACACCTGCACGGCTCCCCCGATCTCACCGCGGGGGGGCTGTGCGGGACCCCCAAACAGCGTTCGGGGCATTTAAAGGGTTAATAGCAGCGGTCTGCTGAACGGCCGAGCTTGGCTATTGCCCACGGGTGTCAGCTGTAATAAACAGCTGACGCCCGCGCTGTATGGAGGGAGATAGCGCCGCTACCTCCCTCCATACACGTTCTGCAACAGCAGGACGTATTTTTACTATAGCTCTGTCACTACGGGGTTAAGCGGGTGTTGAAAATGCTGCAAAGGAAGAATGCTTTAAAATACAGAAGTGCTAATAGTTTATTTTTGTCAGCTAACTAAATGTGAAGTGAATGAACAAAAGAGAAATGTAAATTAAATCAATATTTAGTGTGACCACCCTTTACCTTCAAAACAGCAGCAATTCCACTGGGTACACTTGCACAAAGTCAGGGATTTTGTAGGGTTATAGTCAGGGGTATGTTTACCCAATTATTCCAAACAGGTGATAATGATCATCATTTTCATATGTAGTTTGAAATACAGTCATTAACGGGAACATAAACAGCTGTGTAGGAGGCTTAAAACTGTGTGAGGAACAGCCAAACTCTGCTACAAAGGTGAGGTTGTGGAAGACAGTTTCATGTGACAGGTCATATACCATCACAAGACTGAGCACAGCAACAGGACACAAGGTGGTTATACTGCATCAGTCAGGTCCGCCCCAGGCAAAGATTTCAAAACAGACTAAGGGTTTCCAGAGGTGCTGTTCAAGCTCTTTTGAAGAAGCAAAAACTGGGAATATTGAGAACTGTAGACGCAGTGTTCAGCCAAGGAAACATCATGCTTACTTCCCTTAAAAATTGGAAGATGTTTAGCAGCGCCATCATCTCAAAACTATATACTAGAAGGATGAAAAAGGCTCCGCGCTCCAAAGAGAATGACTATCGGATCTCCTCCATACGATACAACATGATACTTTTATTCCAAAACAATGCAACGCGTTTCGTCGCCCAAACCATGACTTTTTCAAGCATAATGCTTGATAAAGTCGCGGTTTGGGTGATGAAACGCGTTGCATTGTATTGGAAAAAAAGTATCATGCAGTATGGAGGAGATCCGATAGTCGTTCTCTGTAGAGCACGGAGCCTTTTTCATCCAACTCGTATATGGCATCTTGGGTCGTCTACTAATAGAGGACACGAATACTCGGCAGCTCTCCTGAATATTTCAGGATAAGAAGGACGACAGGAGGATCCTACATACATTTTATATGCCTCCCAGGGATGTGGAGGTGCTGGTGGAGTATCCTACGCCAGAACCCCACTAGTCACCGGGTAAGTCCCCCTTGTTATTTCTGCTATATCCTTTGTTTATAAGGATCAGTGGAGCGCTGTCCTAATCTATTGATGTTTATCATCTCAGAACTGGCAGAAATCAGTGGACCCAGGTACACCCATCTAATGTTCAGAAAAATCCGGCAAGAAAGGATCTTCATGATAGAGAAATGCAGCCATAAAAACATTCCTTCTACAGAGAAGCCAGGCCAAGTGACTCAACACAAAAACATAGGAACTGGGGTGCAGAACAAGGGCAGCAGGTGCTCTGGGTTGATGAGTCAAAAATCCAAAAATATTTGGCTGCAACAGAAGTTTTTTTTACTGAAAATAGCAGTTTGTTTACTGAAGGACTGGAGAGTGGTACAATAATGAGTGTTTGCAGGCAGCAGTGAAGCCTGGTGGAGGGCGGTACAATAATGAGTGCCTGCAGGCAGCAGTGAAGCATGGTGGAGAGCGGTACAATAATGAGTATCTTCAGGCAGCAGTGAAGCGTGGTGGAAAGCGATACAATAATGAGTGTTTGCAGGCAGCAGTGAAGCATGGTGGAGGGCGGTACAATAAGGAGTGCCTGCGGGCAGCAGTGAAGCATGGTGGAGAGCGGTACAATAATGAGTGTCTGCAGGCAGCAGTGAAGCATGGTGGATAACGGTACAATAATGAGTGTCTGCAGGCAGTAGTAAAGCATGGTGGACAGCGATACAATAATGAGTGTCTGCAGGCAGCAGTAAAGCTTGAGGGAGAGCGGTACAATAATGAGCGTCTGTAGGCAACAGTGATCCATGGTGGAGAGTGGTACAATAATAAGTGTTTGCAGGCAGTAGTGAAGCATGGTGGACAGCGGTGAGATAATGAGTGTCTGCGGGCAGCAGTGAAGCATGGTGGACAGGGGTATAATAATGAGTGTCTGCAGGCAGCAGTGAAGCATAAGGGAGAGTGGTACAATAATGAGTGTCTGCAGGCAGCAGTGAAACATGCTGGAGAGCGGTACAATAATGAGCATCTGTAGGCAACAGTGATCCATGGTGGAAAGTGGTACAATAATGAGTGTCTGCAGGCAGCAGTGAAGCATGAGGGAGAGCAGTACAATAATGAGTGTCTGTAGCCAACAGTGATGCATGGTGGAGAGTGGTACAATAATGAGTGTCTGCTGGCAGCAGTGAAGCATAGTGGAGAACGGTACAATAATGAGTGTCCACTGACAGCAGTGAAGTATGGTGGACAGCTGTACAATAATGAGTGTCTGCAGGCAGCAGTGAAGCATGGTGGAGAGCAGTACAATAATGAGTGTTTACAGGCAGCAGTGAGGCATGGTGGAGGGCGGTACAATAATTAGTTCCTGCAGGCAGCAGTGAAGCATAGTGGAGAGCGGTAGAATAATGAGTGTCTGCAGGCTGCAGTGAAGCATGGTGGAGAGCGGTACAATAATGAGTGTGTGCAGGCAGCAGTGAAGCATGGTGGACAGCCATACAATAAAAAGTATCTGTAGGCAGCAGTGAAGCATGGTGGAAAGTGGTACAATAATGAGTGTTTACAGGCAGCAGTGAAGCATGGTGGAGGGCGGTACAATAATTAGTGCCTGCAGGCAGCAGTGAAGCATAGTGGAGAGCGGTAGAATAATGAGTGTCTGCAGGCTGCAGTGAAGCATGGTGGAGAGCGGTACAATAATTAGTGCCTGCAGGCAGCAGTGAAGCATAGTGGAGAGTGGTAGAATAATGAGTGTCTGCAGGCTGCAGTGAAGCATGGTGGAGAGCGGTACAATAATGAGTGTGTGCAGGCAGCAGTGAAGCATGGTGGACAGCCATACAATAATAAGTATCTGTAGGCAGCAGTGAAGCATGGTGGAAAGTGGTACAATAATGAGTGTCTGCAGACAGCAGTAAAGCATGAGGGAGAGCGGTACAATAATGAGTGTCTGTAGGCTGCAGTGAAGGATAGTAGAGAGCAGTAAAATAAAGAGTGTCTGCAGTCAGCAGTGACACATTTGTGGAGAGCAATACGCTAAAGAGTGTCCGCTGACAGCAGTGAAGCATGATGGAGAGCGGTACAATAATGAATGTCTGCAGGCAGCGGTGAAGCATGATGGAGAGCTGTACAATAATGAGTGTCTGTAGGCAACAGTGAAGCATGGTGGAGAGTGGTACAATAATGAGTGTCTGCAGGCAGCAGTGAAGCATGGTGGAGAGCGGTACAATAATGACTGCTTGCAGGCAGCAGTGAAGCATGGTGGAGAATGGTACAATAATGAGTGTCTGCAGGCAGCAGTGATGCATGGTGGGGAGCATTATAATAATGAGCATCTGAAGGCTGCAGTAAAGCATAGTGGAGAGTGGTATAATAAAGAGTGTCTGCAGGCAGCAGTGAAGCATGGTGGAGAGTGGTATAATAATGAGTATCTGCAGGCAGCAGTGAAGCATGATGGAGAGAGGAAAAATAATGAGGATCTGCAGTCAGCAGTGAAGCATCGAGGAGAGCGGTACAATAATGAGTGTCTGCAGGCAGCAGTGAAGCATGGTGGGGACGGGAAAATAATGAGTGATGCATGGTGGAGAGCATTATAATATTGAGCGTTTGAAGGCTGCAGTGAAGAATGGTACAATGATGAGTGTCTGCAGGCAACAGTAAAGCATGATGGAGAGCGGTACAATAATGAATGTCTGCAGGCAGCGGTGAAGCATGATGGAGAGCTGTACAATAATAAGTGTCTGCAGGCAGCAGCGAAGCATGGTGGAGAGCAGTACAATAATGAGTGTCTGCAGGCAGCAGTGAAGCAAGGTGGAGAGCGGTACAATAATTAGTGTCTGCAGATGACAGTGAAGCATGGTGGAGAGCATCATAATAATGAGTGTCTGCAGGTAGCAGTGAAGCATGGTGGAAAGCGGTACAATAATGAGTGTCTGCAGGTAGCAGTGAAACATGGTGGAGAGCAGTACAATAATGAGTGCCTGCAGGCAGTGAAACATCTCACAACCTTACAACTTTGGGACTGTATTTCAGCAAATGGAGTTGGGGATTTGGCCAGGATTAATAGTGTCCTCAATGCTAAGAAATACAGATACTTATCCATCATGTAATACTTCTGATTGACTCCAAATTTATTCTGCAGCAGGACAACAACCCCGAACATCCAGCCAATGTCATAGAACTATATTCACCATAAAGAAGAACAAGAAGCCCTGGAAGTGATGATACGGCCCCATAGAGCCCTGATCTCACATCATCCAGTCTGTGTGGGATTACATGAAGAGACAGAATGATCTTAGTAAGGGTGGGGGGAGCTAATTCCCAGAATTTAACCCCACCCTGTCCCGCCTCCTCTCATTGCAAATAGTGCAGAGGGGCGGAGAGAAGGCAGAGAGGGGGCGGGAGCTCAGAGCACTGCTCCCGACTCTTTCAGCCTCCTCCCCCTGCAGAGAGAGACGTCATATATCGGCCGGCGTGAAAACCCAGCCGATATACGGTCGTCTGAATGCACCCTAAACCTACATTCACAGAACGTCTGTGCTTAGTTTTCCAAGATGTTTGGAACAACCTCCCTGTCGCTTCCTTCAAAAACTGTGTGCAAATGTACCTCAAAAAATTGATGCAGCTTTAAAGGCAAAGGGTTGTCAGTCACAGCAAATATTGATGTGATTTACATTTCTCTTCTGCGTTTTATTAATTGACAAAAACAAACTGTTAACACTTCTATTTTTGACAGCATTCTTACTTTGCACCATTTTTTACACACTTGCCTAAAACTTTTGCTTAGTACTGTAACTATATCCATGAGTGCTCTGTTCTCAACCTATGAGAACCTAACACCAAAGAGGTGATCACTGTATGAAGAGTTGCTAAATATAAGATCACACTAGTCAATAACGTAACCCTCCCATCGCAGTCCTTCTTACTTGTCATCATCATCGTCTTCTATAATCTCCATGCCGTCCTTCATCCATTCCACTATTTTATTCTCCATTCTGGAGTCAAATAAAGGTATACACTCAAAAGTTGCTTTCCCTCCCTTTCTCACTCGCTGGTTGTCCGGTGGACTGATTATCTGAGTAGCATCTGTGAAAAGAGGCAAGATGGTCAAATAAGAAAATATTGAGGCTCATGAACTTTTATATTGCTGGAGGAACACTTAAAAAATATCAAATTCCCATGTGATGTTTGAGAAGTAATGGAGAAATCTGAAAGGTAGAGGATGTAGGCCATGGAGTCTCCAAGACAATTGACCCTTCTGCCATAACTGTAATCCAGCCCTAGCTATTTGCAATAGCCTGTCTGATGCAGGCGCTGCTTGAGCTGGAAAGAGGCTCCTCGGTTGGCTACAGCCATAGCGAGGAAGACAAAGGAGTGTGGAAATGCACCGTGGTGCCAGTAGAGGACCAATTGAGCTCCAAGTGTAAGCCCCCGTCCCGGAACTGAGGGGAGAATGTTCTCGGTGCTTCAGACACCCTATAAGTGAATTCTAAGCTGTGTCACATCTTGAAGAGATGCACCAGCAGCAATAATGTAGAAGCAAAGACTGTTAAAGGGCCGTAGCACATTACAATGGCCAGAGAAGTGGTAGAGGCTGCTGTGCTGCAAGCGGCAAGAGAAGTGCTGTGGCTATACTGTAAAGCAGGACAAGAGGACTGAAAGGGGCCCTGATATCTAAAGGCTGAAGGAGGACTAAAAGGGCCTTGATGATCTGGGAGCAAAGTTAAAGGGCCAACTCGAGAAATCCCAGTTTGTGGGGTTCTGTTGTGTTGTGGCCCAAATCTGGAGGGGCAGCTGAATCAGGTTTGCTGTGAGCATTGACAGTCTGTAAGTGAGGGCAGCCTCAGTAAAGCCGCTCAATCTGTACATTATAAGGGACTTAACAGTTAGTCAGCAGGCCTGCTGTGAAGGTAGGGAGGATGCGAACAGTAGTCATGTGGACAGTAGTGATTTAATGTAGGCTTGAATTGCGAGTAGTATATTGGGACATTAACCGGAAGCGAGCCTGGATGTTTTTAGGTGGTGCTGATAGAGATTTCAGAAACTAGTTTCAAGAATTTGCAAGCAGTGAAGGGGTATTTCTTTAACAAACAGTGTGAAGTATTAGTATGATGTAGTACCTATGTAAAGTTGTAGCAAGTGAGACTTCATAGTATTAACACCTTCAACATTGTTGCATTGTGGGTGTAAGGACTTGGCCCTTACAGGGTATATGAGTCAGAGTTCCAGAAAGTGATGTAGTTATCAGGCATATGTCAATAAAGGAAGTGTAAAGGCGATGTACCTGTAATGTGCGATATTCTCATGTAATGTTCAACTGCCAGTGCCCTCCTATGGAGCAAAATAATGCAAAAAGGGACAACCAATAGGCAAGCAAGGTGCCCACATATAGTACAAATAAAGATAGGTATATGAGATAAGTGTATATGAGTCACTCAGGCACCACTTATCTCATATACCTAAAGATAGGTATATAAGATAAGTGGTGCCTGAGTGACTGATGAACATGTATCAGCCTCAAAATCAATCTGAATGGTGACACTTGAAGGGAGGCTCTAGTACCCTGTTTGGCCACTCCAGCTTGGATACAAGATGTGATATGGGCAGGAATGGAGGCATATGAGTTCCGTATGGTATCCTGCGGCATATCGCTCCACATTTGCTGTAACTGAGCCTCTACAGTAGATTGTGAAAACTCGTAGGCTGCCAAAGCTGGCTTCCGAGATGGTCTCACACATGTTCTGTTGGCGATAAATCTGGCGACCGGGCAGCTGCGGAAGTCTGACAATGTTGGAGGCATTCCTGTGACCCCCCGCTGTGTGCGGCAGGGTATTATCCTTCTGGAAAAGGCCTCTTAGAAGCCCCGCCACAAGAGGTAACACATGTGGCTGCAGGATGTCCTGAACTGTCATTATCCCTCATACCACTACTAAGTGTGATCGACTATCCTATGCGTGGGCCCTCCAGACCATTACACCAGCACTGGATCTTTATAACATCGATTGGTAATTGAAAATCAAGCCAGAGTCCATACATAGACAGCTGATTCGGGGTTTTCAATTTCCAATCATTGTTATAAAGACCTGTATAAGCGGTCTGACATGAATGAATAGCTAAGGGCTATGTGTGATTGGCTAAGCACTCAGCCAATAGCTAAGCAGTAGCTGCTATTGGCTGAGCCCTCAACCAATCTGCACAGCCCTTTCAGGAGACGGGGATTTTTAAATCCCCGACTGCTGAAAGAGCTTAATAGCAGTGCCGGGGAGCCAGCAGGAGGATGCGGCTGAGCGCAGGAGAGGTGAGTTACATTTTTTTAACATTTTTTTAACAAACTTAGTGATTATATTTCAAGCCCTTCCCCGATAATTATTCTGCGGGTCTTGCCAGAAAGCATTGATTTCAATGGGATCGGCAGCAGTGCCGATCCCATTGAAAGCAATTGAATAGAATGTCGGGGACTTCTGCCACAGCTGTAAGAGCTGTGGCAGAAGTCCCCGGCATTCTCCATCTCTTTTCAATGGGGCTAGTGCTACTGCCGCTGGCCACATTGGAAAGACTGGCGAATTGTTGGCATGATGCCGATATCCCAGCGTCATGCCGATTTTTTTCTCGCACAGCAATGCAAGACTTTAACTTTAGTCTCGCATCGCAGTGGAGAAAATATCGCCAGTGGGTGGGAGCCCTAAATCTACGGAAAATAGTTATATTTCTTGTTAATTCACCATTATTCATTTACATTCATTTGTTTGTAAATAAATACTTCATATTTTTGTAACTCCTTCTGCTGCATAATATCCTGAATCTAAGTCAAGACACCACCTAACCGCAGCACTTACTTCTGACATCTAAGTATGCAGAGATGGTCATGTTGCCCTGGCTGTTTGAGGCTGTGCAGTAATACATTCCTTCATCTTCACTGGTCACATCTGAGATTTCCATGCTGCCATTAGTGAGGATTTCAGAGTTATCCTTCCTTACCACGGAACTCATATCCTTGTCGTACCTGCGATTATAGGTTAGAGATGAATGAACAACAAAGAACCAGCCCATACAACCTAAAATCAGTCCAGTTACAATGTCAATTAATGGCCCATTCCCTCTTCACGATCATTTTTTAATTATCCCCATGCATCTGAAATTAAAAACTTTGCAAATGGCCATGCTTTAAAAATTCCTACCATTTTATGTCCCTTATACAGAGCCATGCATCTCTATTAGAGATGAGCGAGCACGCTCGTTTAAGGCTTATGCTCGAGAGAGCATCAGTCTTTTCGAGTAACTTCTTACTCGTCCGAGCACCATGCGCGGGGGGGGGGGGGGGGGGGAGTGGGAGAGATCCCCCCCCCCACGCTTCCACTCGCTCAGAGGAGAAAGCATTTACTCGAAAAGACCGATGCTCTCTCGAGCATCAGCCTTAAACGAGCGTGCTCGCTCATCTCTAATCTCTATGGTAACAGACTACACTTACAGTAATTGGGCGGCGATTCTAGGCAGCAGAGCTGTGTCACATCAAACTTCCTGCCACACCGCAGTGCTGCTCAGTCACATCACCCAGCAGCTTCAGAGCTTGACTTCTCCCTTGTGTCTTGTGCTCCATACAGTATGGTCTGAGCACTGAATACAAAGAGGAACAGTCTGATGCTGCCGGGTACTCACATAACTGAGCGGCGCTGTGGCCTGACAAGATGCTTGATGTGAAAGCACTGCTGAGTGGCCAGGGACTGTGGAAAGATGGTGGGCTGGCCCAAGATAGGAGCCATTAGAGCAGATTATAATAAGGTCGGTGGGGACGGCCGTGGGAATCTTTGGAGTCTCAGGCCCGGGTTGGCTGTAAACACTTCTATTATAATCTGAATCATAGAATGGTAGAGTTGAAGGGACCTCCAGGGTCATCGGGTCCAACCTCCTGCTCAGGTCCAACGCATAAGTTCTGTATAGTTGAAGGTTGGAAGATGCCAAACTGCGGTTTAAAGAAGTTTTTCACTAATGATATTTTTCCCCCATCTGATCACTGAAAGTCCGACTGCTGATAACCCCAGCGATCCCAACATCTGCATACCCTGAGTTCCTCATGTGAATGGAGCACAGGAGCGTATGCATAACCATTGCGCTATCCACTTCTATTCAGATGGAGGAAAATCGATGCGCCTGGCAATCTTCCTTTGTCCCATAGAAGTGAATGGAGCGGTGGTCACACATGCCCACCAATGCTGCATTTTCATGGAGAACTTGGGATGTACAGATCTCAGGACCACAAAGCGTACCAGCAGTCAGACCCCCAGTAATCAGACATTTATCCTCTATCCTATGGACAGGGCAAAAATGTCTTTAGTGGGCAAACCTATTTAATGATTATTCATAATTGGTTTCGAAGGCAGTACATACCAGTAGACGACCGGAGTAGGAGCACCAAAAACCTTACAGTGGACAAAAACATTAGTGTTCTCCACAGCGGAGTAATTCATTCTATCTGGAGTTTTAATTTCTGGCGCCAGTTCTGCGAGGAGAAAAGTTTTAGTATCAGTCAACATGTTGATGTCATCATCACATTACTTCTAATTAGTTTACTGCATGTACACCACCATGTACGACAACCCTTTATCTCCCCTCCGTTCCTCCCCGCTCTCCCCCGCCGCTCCCCCCCCCCCCCCCCGCCGGCCCCCGAATCTTTAGAGACGAGCAGGGAGACACTCGGCTAAGGCACTACTCGCTTGAGTAATGTGCCTTAGCGCGTATACTCGCTCATCTCTAATTATCAGGTAAATGCCGTGACCAAGTCGTGGCCAGGTGTGGCGTGTATACAACACAGCCCGGATTTCCTTTGGCCGGCATAAACCCTCAGCATGGCTTCTATTATTTAAATGCCCGCTGCTAAACTACCCCACCTCCATTTGCCAGCAGCTCTCATGGAAGCCTCTTGGAGTTGCCAGCTGTTCGAAAGATATGGCAAGACCATCGGCCGCCAACGTCCTATTATCGCGATGTTTACATGTGGTTAAAAATCGTTCATTTGAACGCATACATTGGAATCCAATGCTTCAGATGGTCGTGATTTTTGGTCAATGCTTTATCGTGGCAAAATAGCGATAAAAGGCCTAAAGGGGATTTTCAGTACTAAACTATTGAGGGCCTATCCTCAAGACTGATTGAGGAGGTCGCAGCTCTTGATTCAGTGCTGCAGTCTCTTTTCAGACTTGTAGTGTCACATTTATTGGTCACATAGCCTGCTTAGTCCCATAAAAGTGAATGAGATTCAGCTGCAATACCAAGCACAGCCACTATACAATGTGCGGCACTGTCCCTGCTATGGACAGAAGTGACAATCGCACATACCCGAGTACTGCTTTCACTTCAATCAGCTGATCAGTGGGGATCCTGAGTGTTGAACCCTCCCTTAATTAACTATTAACCGGTCATCAATAGTTTAGTGCCAGTAAACCCGTTTAAAGGGGCATTCCCATTTAGACTTCTGTGGCATAGTCACAGAATATTCATCAAAGTCTGATAGATGGGGTCCCACCTCTAGGACCCACATCTATTTCTTGTTCTGGTCCTCACCACCCTTATCCTGGCTGAATGCAGTGGTAAGTGGTGGTTGAGACTTATAGAAACAGTCAGGCAGGTTTTGCTACTCTATTTCTGTAACCCCCATAGAAGCAACAGTAACGAGGTTATGCAAACAGCATAGCACAGCAAGTAACACTGTGTCCACAGCCCCCAAGTTACAGAAACAGAGCAGCTTGTTTGTGAAACGTCTACTGGCTTTTATGGGAGTTACGCAAACAGTTCAGCAAAAGTTTGCTCCACTGATTCCGTAAGTCCCATCCGATTCAGTAGATTGTAATACACTGTAATTACTGCGCTTTATAACTACAGAAATACTTACATTTTCTGCAGTACCCGAAACAAAGAACTTCAGGCATCCAAAGAAATACGATTCTTTTGATAGCAATAGATCCCTAAGGTCCTCCTTAACCCTTTCCAATTCACTGTCTGACCTCTGAAGACATTATGATTTCAGGCTGTACAGCTCAGATGTTGGAAGACGTCCATCGGGGTTCTCTTACTGTATATTGCCAGCCTCTCTGCTGTCAGAGCCTATCCAACGTGACACCTCATGCAGTACTGGCTTTAGCCAGCATATAGCGCCATTGTATAACGGCAGAAAAAGAGTAAGCCCACCAGGAAAACCAGGATACAAATTGGATTGGAAAGGGTTAAATGAAGAGGCACTGCATTGCGACCGCCCACTATAACCACCACCAGTTTATTAGCTGACTATGCTCCAAATGAGACAAACCATTAGAAATGAGAAGACTTACCAACAACAGAGATATAACCATTTACTAGTATGTGTCCGTGTTTATTGCCGGCTTCACACTGAACCACCGCAGTGTCACTGGTCCTCAGGTTGTACATAATTAAATTTTCTCCATCCATTTTGATATTTGGAAGCAGATTTTCAGCTGTTGAATGGAGAGATTTTCAATGGCAACAAGGGAAGAAACAATGCGGTTCTTACAACGTATCTACCATAAGCTCCCCGGTTACTTTGGACTCAGAGATGAACATACATACCTCAATATAAAAAAGTTGAAATAACTTTTTTTTTTATTGAAACCCATTCAAAACCTACATATGTATGCTTGGAAGAGCCAACTCACATATTTACAGGTCTCATGAATGAAAGATCACCGAGTGTTATATAAGCCTGGGCACATTCCAATGTTTATGGCTACCTAAGAAAGTGGAGTGTGTATCTGATTTCTTATAAACTACAACCAGCAAGTTGGCAGTGCTGTTCTCCATACCTAGTAAGGGTTTACTGTTCATCATCCAGGTGATATGGGGCTTGGGCTTTCCTTCAACCTCACAGGTGAATTTAACGTCTTCTCCTGGACCTCGAACTTCATTTTTCGGCCTGTTAATCCAGTAGGGAGCAGCTAAAGCAAGACAGTTGTATGGTTATTAAAATTGAGGTTGCTAAAATATAAGTAGATAATACCTAAACAGGAGTAAAATCTATCTTAATGTCATTGTTCGGTCCCAGGAACACTTGTTCTGGGACTGGAGCGTGGAGTAATAAACCTGGCACACACAGCTCTGGCAGAGAAGATGGCTTGAGGTTGGGGGGGTGTTTAAACTAGGGACTCAGGAGGAGGGCAACCAGAGAGGTAGAGGGGAAGACAGTGTAGACAGTGACATGGGACTAAGTAATGAGAATGGGAGTGGATAAAAAAATAGCCAAAACCTTCTAAACTGTACCGTAACTAAGTCTGACCAATAAGGCTGATGAACTGGAAGTAATAATGTCTGAGGAGAACTATGACATAGTGGGAATAACGGAGACCTAGTTGGATGAAAGCTGTGACCGGTGGTTGACTTTCAGTGTTATAGTTTGTTTAGAAGAGATTGAAATAAACTGAAAAAGGGCGGGGTTTGTTTTTATGCCAAATCCTGTTTAAAGCCCATATATATGTGAGGATATACGGGAAAATATATGTGAGGAAGATGAACATGTGGAGTCTCTAAGGGTAGAGATACATGAGGGAAAAATAATAATAAAATCCTGATAGGGGTTTTCTATAGGCCACCAAATATAACAGAAGCCACTGAAAATCTATTACTGATACAAACTGATGAAACATCAAATCACAATGTAACTATTATGGGGGACTTTAACTGTCCGAATATAAACTGGGAAACCAAAACCTGCGGATCTCATAAAGGAAATGAGATTCTGTCAATAACTAAAGATAATTACCTTACCCAATTTATTCAAGACCCAACTAGAGAAATGGCCATTTTGGATTTCATATTAACCAAACCAATAGACCTGACAGAATAACAGGGGTGCAGGTTGGGGGGCACCTGGGAAACAGTGACCATAATATAATACATTTCCACTTGTTTTTCAAAAGGGAGTTTTATCGGGGAGCTACAAAAATACTAAACTTTAGGAAGGCCAAGTTCGATCACATGAGAAATGCCCTTAAACTTATTGACTGGGGTAATGTCCTCAAAAATAAGAGTACAGACAATAAGTGGGAAATTATTTAAACCCGGAGTAAAAGACTTAATAGGACTAATAAGACTAAATAGGAGAAAAACAATGTGTCACAATAAAGATGCAAAGGGGGCAATAAACAGCGAAAAGAAAGCACTTAAACTACTAAAACAAAAAGGCAGCGAAGAAGCACTAAAAACCAGTAGGGAAAAAATACAGATAAATTTAAAGTTCTGCACATGGGCAGGTAAATACACATCACCATCACACACTACATGGGAAACCACTGGGAACACCGACATGAAAAAGGACTTGGGGAGTTTAGTTAACTGTAAGCTTAACTGGAGCAACCAGTGTCAGGCAGCTGCTGCAAAGGCAAATAGGATTATGGGGTGGATCAAAAAAGGTCTAGGGGCGCATGATGAGAACATTGTTCTTGCTCTTTCACTGGTCAGACCACATATAGAATATTGTGTACAGTTTTGGGTAGCAGTACTCAAGAATGGCATATTGGAGTTTAATCAGGTACAAAGATGGGCAACTAAGTTAATCATTGGAACGAGTGGCCTAGAGAAGTTACCAAAATTTGGGTTATTTAGCTTAGAATAAAGAGGGGCAAATTGTTAACAATACAGAGATCTCTCCCATTATCTATTTATACCCATGACTGGAATAAGGGGATGCCCTCTATTACTAGAACATTGTCCCAACCTTTTCAAACTTGGAGCAAAAAAGCTTTACTGCCTGGCACCACTATCAAAAAGGGTGTGTGGTCAGTGGCGGTATCTAGGAGCGTGGCTCATTTCATACAAAAATGCCGGGCACCTGGTAGCCCCCCCCCCCCCCCGCAACCTGGAGAATGGCGCCCTGTGCAACCACACAAGTCGCACATAGATAATGAGCCATTTATACGTAACGAATGTCAATCAAAATTTGTTTAAATAAACAAAAGTGCGCAATAATCATTAGGTGTTAATGCAACGCCATCGTGCACTTTTTGTTCGCTTTTCGTTTGTCGCCCAGTTTCAGCCTGTGTAAAAATCATCACTGGTTCGCTCACTTCTCATTACGTCTAAACCCCCTCCCCGCTCACATAGGAATCTGAAGCAATGAGCAAGCAGTGAGAGATTCAAAGCGATAGTTTGCCTGTCTAAACAGTCTACATGAGGGCGAAGAACTAGCGGTAACGTCACTCGCTGTTGCGCTCATTTAACCCTTTCCAAGCCACTGTCTGACGTCTAAAGACATCATGATTTAAGACATGATGTTAGAAGACGTCCGTCGGAGTTCTCTTACTGTATATTGCCAGCCTCTCTGCTGTCGGAGCCTATCCAACGTGTCACCTCATGCAGTACTGGCTTTAGCCAGCAGATAGCGCCATTGTATAATGGCAGAAAAAGAGTAAGCCCCCTAGGAAAACCAGGATACAAATTGGATTGGAAAGGGTTAAACGAGAATCATCCTGTGTAAAATGGGCATAAGGCCGGCCCTGCTAATGGAAACCTCATTTACTTGGATACCACTGTCAGTACTTAAAGAGATAAGCTAGAGAACTATTGCTATCCACATGATGCTCAGATGAGTCAGACACTGGGACTGTCTTAGAAAAAGGAACTGTCCAGTGGGTACATACTAGAGATGAGCCAGTATACTCGATAAGGCACATTACTCGAGCGAGTAGTGCCTTAGCCGAGTATCTGCCCGCTCTTCTCTAAAGATTCGGGGGTCGGGGAGAGCGGGGAGGAACGGAGGGGAGATCTCTCTCTCCCTCTCTCCCCCCCCCCGCTCCCCGCCACAACTCACCTGTCACCGGCGCCGGCCCCCGAATCTTTACAGACGAGCGGGGAGATACTCGGCTAAGGCACTACTCGCTCGAGTAATGTGCCTTAGTGAGTATACTTGCTCATCTCTAGTACATACCCCTTAATTCAATAACTATTTAATGAGTATTCAACTACAAAACCAATGACTTATATAGCTGAGTGAGTAAGACTACTTACACTCCACTTTTACAGTGTATTTATGTCTCACTTCGCCATTTGTATTTCTGGCAATACATTCATATTCTCCATCATCCTCTTCTTGAACATCCTCAATGTGAAGAGTCTTCTTATATTCATCCAAATGAAAGCGCTTTGGATCCATAAATCCAGTAATAGCTATCCATTCGTTCTCTGGTGTAGGGCTGCAATATGAAGTGATGTAATACAGAAGAAGATGCAATTGCTTACAGAAAGTCCCAAAATTATGTAAGGGGTTTAACGACAGATATGCATATTTAACTATGTCTGAACTGTGTGTATCTATCTGAAAGGACCTTTCAGGAAGGTCACATGATTTCATTGAGCTCTGCTCTGATGCAACAAACTGCCTCCATCTGTCATCACCGCAGCACCACAACATCCAACCTATTACAATTCGGCATAGTCAGTATGACGGTGCAACCGGTGGCAGCACCCAACACCCCATGGATTCTGCTGGGTTGCCGAGGATGGCAACTGAAAAAGAAGGGGGAGAATGTAGACCTCATCCCTAAAAATGGCTGTAGTTACTAAATGGTTAATGGCAATATTTTTGTTGAAGCCCTTGAATCACAGCTGAAAGTCTACACTTTAAAGAATCTATTTTGGTGATATATAGAGGGTCAATTCTGAAAATTATGTTACTGTCCAAAGACTTCTGGACCCAATTACACCTTAAAACAGGGCTACAGTTCTCTTCCATGAAGGAAACAGGTCCAAATTCTATTTTTCCTATTGTATAACCCAGGACAGAGACCTCCACATTACCAAATAATGGAAGGGGAAAGCTACCCAAAGGCCAAAAGGGCCCTTTGTTCTGAAGGAGAAGGTAAGAGGATCAACAAGAACCAGTCTATCTGTTACTAGGATGGCATGATGACAGGAACCTCCACCCACAGGGTTGCATTTTGCTCTTGCTATGAAGCCCACTTTCCTTTATGCAGTGAGGGTATCTGGCAAGAAACAAATCTGCCTAAATTGGAGTTTTCTTCCAAGTTTTCCAAATTAGCAGGCTTAGGCCCCAATCATATCTGTGCCTAGAGTTCCAGTCAACTTCCGTTATTCAGCTCTGTTCTTGGAGCCAAAATACAGAAATACCTAGATCCGCATATGCCGAACCTGAGTGGTGCAGAACAAACCCCATCGGCTATATTGGGGTCCGTGCAACTTATGGTATTCCAACTGGCATTTTCCTGGATGAAATAATGTAGCATGCTGCAATATTTCATGCCATATCTATGCTACAGGCTGTGAAATAAGCCTTCAATGCAGATGGAGATACAGCCTTGTAGCTAAACTGATAGTGGAATCTATAAGATCGAAATGTTGGGATACTAAGAATGGAGTAAATCATTGAACTTACAGTCCTTCCGAGATGCACTCTAGCTGCAGAGTATTGCCTCTCAAGGCCACGTAGCTAGTTGAACTACCTACTGGCATCATCATTTTGGGCACACGGTACTTCACCGAGTTTGCTGCCAAGAAAAAAACATGAAATTAGCATCACACCATAATAATTAATGGGGTATATACTTATACACTGGGTTCACAATAAGACATGTCCAACCTTTTATACTTGCAAACCAGATGATAGCAAAACACGGCCTTCCTGACCCCCTACTGATCAGACGGACCTCTCGACCACCATTCTACCTCGTTTCTACCAATATACCAAAATCCACTCAACAGACATGATAGTGGTAGACAGGTCAACCCAGACAGACCATATGGTTCTTAAATACCTACGTGGTTATTTCTATCTTGTGAAATGTTAACATATCGGTAGGATATGCCAACACTTTATGATAGGTCGGGGGTCCGAACTCAGGGACTCCCACTGATCCTGAGAAAGAAGATACTACAACGCTAGTTTAGTGCTATATCGCCTTCCCTCTTTTATTCCCTTCACAGTAGAGGCCCGGCCACAGGGGCGTAAGTAAAGGCTCAGGGGCCCTGATGCAAAAGGTGAACTGGGGCCCCCCCTCTATCTGTATCTGTACCCGTACCCATACCTAAACCATGCTGCACAGAGACATAACTTGAAGCTCCTGGGCCCCAATGCAAAACCTGTAAAAGGGCCCCCAACTATAATGCTTTATTCATAGTACTGGGCACCCTATATGGAGAAGAGAGGCCTTATGGGCCCCCTAAGGCTCCTGGGCCCGGGTGCAACCGCATCCCCTGCACCCTCTATAGTTACGCCCCTGGACAAACCCCTGTAAGAGAGTATAATACTTACAAGGTATGACTTTGAGTTCGATGGGCTCCTTCTGCACAATCGTTCGGGCTCTAACAAACTGCGCATGGCAAATGTAGTCAGGATGGTGATCTGATAACTTCACATTAGCAAAGTATAGCTTCCCATTAATTCCCATGGTGACACGACTATCCTGGATTATGTGTAGTAGAGCTAGCATGAAGCAAAGGAACACATAACAGACACATATATGAGACATTAAGCAATAGACAATATACATTTTTGGTCTTAGTATTATAAGTTAAAGGGATTGGATGAGATCAAAAAAACAAAACATGACTGCTTCCATTCGGAAACAGCGCCACACTTGGCCATGTTTCGTATTGCAGCTTAGCCTTATTCACTTGAAGCTGCAATACCTTAAACAATATATGAACTACAAGGCCACTCTTATGCATGCGTTCACAAAATGTCGTGGTCAAAACCGTGGGGTTTTACTTTGATTTTGTGGAGTGCTTTCGAACGCATTCTACACTGCACTTTTTAACGCACCCCATCATTGTGATGGGTGATAAGGTGCGGTAACAAGCGCTAAAACATACGAAAATAGTGAAGACAGTGCCCGAAAAGCACGGCTTTATAAACAGTAGTAGAGCGCTATTCTGTGAAGCCCTATTGAAATCAATCGGAGCATAGTACAGCATTCGAAATGCCAAAAAGTGGGCTGCGTGAAATAAGTTGCACGGTGTGTTCACATGCAGCAGATTTGGTGCGACAGCAGAAAATCCACACCAAAATTCTGCATCAACGGGCTTCGTCAGACAAGCGTGTAACGTAATACGCTCGCACCAGCGCCATTTTTTGCCTAGGGAATGAGTGTAGTTAATGCTCGTGCCTGGGCAAAAAGAGAGCATATTTGTGCAGGCAACACACGTTCACATGGGCAGAGAATCATCCCGCACTGATTTAAAGGGCTAATTTGCCTAAGGAGGCGCCAGTGATCGCGGATGTGTGTTGCATTTGTGGGCCTCCCATAGACCACTTTGGTGCTCAAACATCCACAAGATAGGGCAGGTCCTAATATCTGCGCCCGTGAAAACGACGGGCGCAAAACAAGAAAGGGAGAATGAACTATTGAACAATGGGTTCTATTCTCTACGTTATGCACATGGGAATTTCCCGCATGCATATAGCGCAGCACTAATCTGTTTTAGCCCAAAATCTGCACCATTGATGTGGATTTTGATGCTGATCCACAGCAGACTTCAGCTTTTCAATAGAAAAGGTCAAATCTATGGTGGATCTGAACCAAACAGTAAAGATTTCAATGTAGATCCGCACCAGAATTTGCTACATGTGAGTGAATGCTGAGGGCAAAAACACATGGGCGCATGTGCGAATACGCTCGCCGCTATAGAGTGTATTGGCACATGAATCAGGGTTTTGGGGTTTTTTTTCTTGGAGTATTCAAACTACGCTCTATAGAGCGCAAGTTTGAAAAAAAAGTGGCAAGATAGGTCCTGCCCTATCTGTTTTTGCATGTAGTATTAACCCTTTGCAATCCAATTTTGGATTCAGGGTTTCCTAGGGGGTTTTCTTTTTCTGCCATTATACAATGGTGCCATCTGCTGGCTAAAGCCAGCACTGTGGTATATGACATGCTGGAGAGGCTCCCGATAACAGAGCGGCCAGTAATATACAGTAAGAATACCCTGCTGGACGTCTTCCGACATCGGAGCTGTACAGCCTTCAATCCGAATGTCTTCAGACATCAGACAGTGGATTGGAAAGGGTTAACGCGTTAGAATCCTGATAGTGAAAACGAAACCATTAAAATGAATGGTTCCATTTCGTCCCGTTATTCGTGCGCGATTTTTATGCAACATAACAGGACTAAAACCTGCCCATCAGTTTAAGCCCTAAAAGTGTTAGAGACTTGGATGAAGGTCATTTTTCATGTACTGTTCTAAAACAAGACTGTGATGTCCCCTAATGTTATGACATATATAGTATATCCTGTTGGCCACACTTCTTAAATGGGTAGACAACCACGGCTGTTTTCTTCTAGACACAGAACTCCCCCTTGTCTGTGGGTTCTGTCTGGTACTGCAGCTCACTTCAATCCACTTCAGTGGAGCTAAGTTGCAATACCACACCCAGACCTATGGACAAGGGTGGTGCTGTGTTTGGAAGAAAACAGCCATGTTCTTCTAACCATGGACAATCCCTTTAAGAGAAAAAAGTTTAGATACCAGAAACTCAGATGAGGATATTTAAGAACTTCAAGTTTTACTCACTGCTGTTCATCCAGAAGATCCTTGGTGGTACGGCACTTTTGGGGGGAAAGCAAGGCAACTCAACTGCATCTCCTTCTTCAGCTACAATAGGTTGGATGTCATCTTTCTGCCATTTAGGCATACCTGGATTAAAATAGGAATCTCTCATTAATCGCCAGAGATGTATAATGTTAAGTGACCACATTACTATGTGAAATGAGCCTTACATATGTGTCATTCGTTCGACTCTTCTATAAATTAGCAGAACAAAGAGCAGTCACAAGCAGTGCCTATCTCTTTGGAGGACTTAGCATGCAATACTTTATTTTGCCTGCGGGGGTGCTGCAGAGAGATTGAACACTTCTTTAAATGTTCCCCCATGTATTATAATTGATTCCAGGGTACTCTTCAAGCAAAAAGTGTCTGTGTCCCATATCCCTATGTGATATTAATAGCTAACATATATTCCGCATACTGTATTACAGCGCTCTAAACAAACGCATCGCATCAAACAGAGCAGGAGCCGGTGATTTTACTATGACTTTGCACATAACGGTACGCTTCAAATAGGGCTGGAATTCTGAAGCGTGTAACCCAGGGTGCATACAATTTATATTCCCATTTTACATCATCTGCACCATAGTTACTGAGGCAACCGTTTCCATAGTAACAGCGCACAGCCGTAGCAGGTAGAAGTAAGAGATGACTGTGCTTTACATATCCCGTGAAGGTCATACATCTCTTTCATAAAAATACTTCCCTTTTAATAACGTCTTAATTCCAGTCTCTCTCTTTGTGAGCACGGAAATATTAATTAAGGCCTTTTGCACTGCAGATCTTCTGATTAGCGGAGCGGCCAGGAATAATTCCGTATACGATAATTGAAATTTGCATTCTGTGATTTACTAAGTATAAAATGCCGCTGTTTATACTTGCTGTGATTGTTTGCATTAAAGCGACCCTACAGTTTCAGGATAAAATTCGGTCCTAGGACTGGAACAAGAGGGGGTATATTATCTGCACTTTCTCTTCTCTGCCTCCCCTCCAATCCGTTTGGTTCTATGTTGTTTTCGGGCATCCAAGAGGGCCGACATAATCTTCAGACTACCTAATCCCCTACAGTGCTTTGGTAGTGTTAGACTACTAATGCACTATATGAACTCTATGATTGGTCAGAGTTGCTCATGTGATCAGCACTAGCCAATCAGAGAGCAGTGGTCATTGTGCATTAGGTAGTTAGAAAATTGCTGTAGCCATCCTGGGCCTAGAACTGGCAGAGCGGCAGAGAAGAACTACTGCAGGTAATATATACCCCTGCACTGGACAGAGTTTGTCCCGAAACTGGACAGTACCTTTAAGCAGTGAAGAATACATGCATATTTGTATTGAGTCATTGATTAAAGGGGTTTTCAGGTGAGTCTTTCATCAGGCCAGTGATGTCACATTCATTCGTCACATAACCGGAGATTGATTCAGTCCTATTCAGATGAACGGGACTGAGCTGCTATACCGGGCACCACCACTACAAAATGTATGGCACTGTACCTGCTATACAATGAAGAGGCAACAGCACTTCAGCGTCACGGCCTCTTCAAACAGATATGTCATGTACATATGTCATGATAGGTCATGAATATTGGAGTCTCAGAAAGCACCTTTAAGTAACCAAAGATCTCATCAGCTTTCACGAAGGATGACTATCATTTCAGTTTACTGCGAAGAGAAGCTCCGGAGTACAAACTTCAGCCTTAACACACAAACTTGTATAAACATCCATACAGAAAAAGTAAAACATACCTTCTACGATAACACGGACCTCGTTTGACATCGCTGTGCCAAGCTCATTACTGGCAAAGCAGCGGTATGTGCCTTGGAATTCCTTCATGTTCCCATTAGAATTGGAAATAGTCAAAGTCCCAGAATCTTGTTTTCTAATTACTTTGGTGTCATTTCGATCCAACGGAACTCCATTCTTCTCCCACATATACCTGAAACAAACAGAAAATGTTAGCCCTTGCCAAAATCTAATTTAGGACCAATGTTTAAGGGGTTGGTCACTTCTAAACTATTGATCACCTGTCCTCAGGAATGGTCATCAAAAGTGGATCGGTGGTGCTCAGCACCCCCAGTAATCAGCTATCTGTTGGTCCGCTCTCAATATGTATGGAGGCAGACAGCTCAGCACACTTGGAGTGGCCCAGGCTGATGCTGCGGGTACTGTTTCCATTGAGTTCAATAGGAACTGTGCTTGCAATACCAACCAGGGCGGCTGCCATATGAATGGAACTTTATGCTTCCAGCGCTGTATACACTGACAGCAGCCTGGAAAACAGCTGATCACCGAGGGTCCTGAGCACTGGAGCCACACCGATCCACTATTTATGACCTGTACTGAGGATAGGTCATCAATACTTCAGTAGTGGGCAACCCATTTAAACACTGTGGTGGGAACCCAAATCATAAGGCCCATTGTACATCTCTGAATGTGATGGCTGTACACCTAGGGTAGCTGATGAGCTATATACATAGTGTCTACAGACTGCCCCATTCAAGGGCAAAATAGATCTTTCCAGTATTGAATGAAGGTATGTGTGTGGATCATACTTATTGCAGTGCTAAAATAACCAAAGGGAATTGATTTAAGACAACTGAACAATAAATCGGCTCGGACACCAACAGTCAGAGTCATTGGCGGGTTTTTTTTGCCTTCCTCTGGATCAACATTCGGGGGTAATAGGCTGTACTGGATGGACATAAGTCTTTTTTTGGCCTTACATACTATGTTACTATCATATATGTGTATTCCGTGAAATCTACATGCTGTAGCTTGTGTGTTTTATCCTGTTTCCCTGTAAAGAATTTGTCATGTGTAGTTTGACTAGTTAGAACGACTGGAGGTGACAGGTTTCGGGACCAAACACAAACGATGGGGAGGTGATCCGATCTTTGCAGACTAAATGGGAGTACTTTAGCGGACTGTAGTGAGGAACTGTGAAAATTATCACCTATTTTACCAGAACCACCTGAACCGGACCAGTCCCACAAGTAAAGCACCCGCCCTGAAAAGGGTGACCCGACTGTGGGAAAGAAACTGAGAATAAGTTTGAGGTGTACTGGCAACAAAATACACAAGACACCAAAGCTCAGGAAATTTAGGAAACTGTGTACATAGCTAACCCTCTCAGAACTACTAAACACAGGATCTCTGGACTTAGGGACACTTTGTACACTGGCATAGCGTGATAGCCATTAAACAGGGCGTATAACCAGCAACCCTTCTGGCAAGGAACCAGTTTTAATACCTTTACATAAAAAATTATAGGCTGACTGAGCTGAAAGACAACCCAGCCAACTTATCAGTGCTGGCCCAGAGGTAGATCATAGAATCATAGACTGGTAGAGTTGGAAGGGACCTCCAGGGTCATCGGGTCCAACCCCCTGCTCAGTGCAGGAGTCACTAAGTTATCCCTGATAGATGTCTGTCCAGCCTCTGATTGGAGACTTCGAGTGAAGGAGAACTCACCACCTCCTGTGGCAACCTGTTCCACTCATTGATCACCCTCACTGTCAAAAAGTTGTTTCTAATCTGTGTCTCCTCCCTTCTAGATGTTAGTCCCTCGGCGTCCAGCACAGAATAACACAGCACATATGCCGCCCGGAACATCACATGGTCCAGGGCTACCATGCTGACACCACCCTGGAGCAGCCCTTGAAACCAGATGTCACAGTGCTGTCAGCACTGTGAGAAAATTACCATTTCACAGTACTGTCCATTTGTATACGACATTTCTGCGTATCATCTAGCAGCCTGCTTCGTGTTGTCTCTTACTGCAGAGACACTGGCATCGTGTGTAGCAATATGATTTCTTTGGTGATTTGCATCTTGGCCTTTACTTATTACCGTAGATTTACCGTGTGATCGCCACAAGAGCCTTTAGTTGACTGATTTATTTTATTTCACAGATTGCAATAACTCATATCTTGCCACCAATGAATAAATGCATTGCCATGCTAATTTGTCTTCCATTGATTCCCTTCGGTTGTTTCAGCACTGGAACAAGCAGTGACACGCACCACCCGCCTGCAATGCTGGAAAAGTTCTCTTTTGCCCTTAAATAGGTATTTCTGTGCATGTTCAGTATATAGAGACTTAGCTTAGTTTGTGAAGTTATAAGACTTGACTTGACACTAGGATATTATGATGAATTGGGCAAAATTATATCTGTCGGTCTCCATAGGACTGCAGCCAAAAATATAGTCATGCCTGTGCTCAAAAGCAACAGTTTAGCTCTGCTATATCAGTATGCAGTCAGAAAGACGGATCCAGCACTATATCTCACTACTGGTGTCCTAGACTGAAATAACAATAGCGTACTTGAATAGGAAGGCGTGGATGCTCTACATGATGGTATGGCACACGGGTGCTTCGGGGCCCCGGAACATGGATTTCAATTCTGTGTTGTGCTGCCTGTAAGTGATAGAGAGTAAAACCCAACTGCAAAGTTGAAGAATAGCATGTGAGAAGCAGAAATCCGCTTTCCACGTCTAAGTCCTGTGGAACCGCTGCTATGGCTGAAGGAAGGAAAGTGTACTGGAAGTGTCCTCCTTCTGCTACGATAGGGGCAGATTATCTATGAAATCATCCATCATCATCTGTAGGGGACTCGGGCACTGAATGTTGTTGAGAGCTCCTGGATTGAACACTAGTCCAACGATGGTTCCATACATGTATCCTAGCAGAAGAAGGCTACTTCCAGTACACTTTCCTTACTTCAGTCATGGCAGGGACTTTCTGCTTCTCACATGCTACTCTTCAACTTTGCAGTTGGGTTTTACTCGCTCTATCTCTTACAGGGGCCACAACGCAAAATTGAAATCCATGTCCCGGAGCCCCCAAGGGCCCATACACCATGCCATCATGTAGTACATCCATGTCTTCCTATCCAAGTACACTATTGTTATTTCAATATAGGACACCAGTGTTGAGATAAGGCGTTGGATCAGTTTTTTTGACTGCACCCTGTATAAAGAATTTTAATTTCTATCTTCTGCTCCTTCTTATCTTGAATCTACATCTTCTGATTATTCTTATCAGTATTCAGCTGGTCCCCGCTTCATATCACACCAGTCCTTCATCTGGAACTTACGTAGCTCTGGAGTTTTCTTTCGCTTCACATTTGAGGACAATATCGTCGTTTGGGTACACCACGTACATTTTTGGCGGCTGCTCGATAAAAGATGGAGGGAATAATTGTGCTAAAAGAAGGAAAAAACATACAGATTAGGACATGTTATCTATGTTGAATTATTGTTTACAGAACCCACCTAATTAACTTTACCAAGTGATTATCCATTGTGGTAGCGTATAGACTGAGGCTCTATGTGCCAATAGGGTAAATGACCATTGTAGGGTTTAGATTTTGTAATCCTATACTTCACAATTTAGTAGAACCATTCCTGTTTGTGGTAACATGGCGAGCCTTAGTTATGTGTGCAATCGCACAGCGTGCCAGCCACCAGCTTGTAGGGCAGCACCAGGCGGTAGGCTGATGGTTATCGCCCTGTGGCAGAGTCTTGTGGAGCTACATGAATCATCCACCTCTTATCTAGTTCCTGAGGTTGGTATGTGCTGTATTTATGCTATGATTTTGGTAATAGGGCTCTAAATATGTTATCAGCTTGGTTCTCAAGCTGTATTTATGTACTGAGCTTGGTTCTGGTGCTGTATTTATATGATGAGCTTGGTTGTGGTGCTGTATTTATGTGTTGAGCTTGGTTCTGGTGCTGTATTTATGGTATGAGCTTGGTTCTGGTGCTGTATTTATGTATTGAGCTTGGTTCTGGTGCTGTATTTATGGTATGAGCTTGGTTCTGGTGCTGTATTTATGTTATGTGCTTGGTTATGGTATGTTATTCATTTACTAAGGAGTTCTCGTGTTGGTATGCTGCTATCTTGCTGCTTTCTGAAAAAGCAGAGTACAGGCAGTGTCAGGACCGTCGGCCCTCGGGGTCTCCGTGCCCGCACCGCCAGTCCTATCACCCGGGCTGCGGGGGTGCGGCACAGGGGAGTCCCGGTCTTGGAAACCTCCCCTGGCCGCCGCAATCCTCTACACTGACTCCAGGCACGCGCTCCTGTGCTCAGGGGGCGGCCGCCTAGGTAGCCGGGTTGCTGGGGATGTGGCGAGTGGTGATCTGCACTCGTCCCTGTTGCCATGACTCTCCCAGCGTCCTGTGATTGGGTCCTGCTGCTATCAGGCTCTCCACCCCAATCACCTGCAGGAGCGGGACTTCTGACAGCATTTAAACTGCTCAGTTTCTGTCTGACGTTGCCAGTGTATGTTTGGTCTCCAGCTACACCCGCGTTACCTTGGATTGATGCCCGGTTTTGACCCTCTGCTTTGGACCTGACTTCGACTTTACCTGAACCCTTGTACTGCATTCTCTCCTGTTGCCGACCCAGATTGCCTGATGCTTTTGTGTTTTCTCTGCATTTGTCTGTTAGTCTGACTCCCTGCCCCGCATCCCGAGTGAATCTAGGGACCGTCGCCCAGTTGTCGCCCTGGGGCCTAACCCAGGGAGGCAAGTAGGTAGGGCCAGGGGTTGCAGGTAGGGCTAGGGACTCCCACCTGCCCAGACTCTAGTCGTGACAGGCAGACTGCCTATCAGTGCAATATATATAATTTTTTCCTATTGACGGGGTGGGGCTGGGGCACCAAAAATCTGGCTATATACTGTACTGTATATAAACATCTTACTAAACATGGCAGAATCAGGTATGGCCTTGATTACTCAGGACTCCCTTACTAGTGATAGAGGTGGAGCTCCTAGTTAATATGCCTGCAGGAGGAAATATTGTAATATTGAAATGTAAATATTGAAAGGACCAGAAACACGGGTTCTCTGAAGGAAAGTGCTGAGGGCCATCTTTTGCTGAGTCACCTATCTTCTAGCCCCAGAGGCAACCTTAGTAATCAGGATGCATCAGGAGGCTCTACCTTTAGACTTTAGTGATATTTTACTTATCAGTTGATTAAAGGAGTTGTCTGGAATTACAAAAGAAAAAGGGTCTGCTCTTTTTTCCAGAAACAGCGCCATTCTTATCCATGGGCCATGTTTGGTATTGCAGCTAAGTCTCATTCACTTGAATACCAGACACAGCACACATCTGATAAATGCTAATTATTTCACTGGATAGACTTAGTTGTTAGATCTTTATACCCAGAGATATAGCTTGAAGCTTCTAAACCCAGTGCAAAATCCCCCACCTACAGTACTATGTACCATTTATGGTACTGGCATCTTCCTATTTAGCAGAAGGTCTTTAGGGCCACTTCAGATACCAGAGTTTGACTGGCAACTGCTAGCCTTTCACCCCCTATAGCTACCCCTTGTAGATAACTCCCTACTGAGCTCACCTTTATAACACCCTGTACTAGATAACTACTTCTGCACTTTGACGTGTACCTATAGCTGTAGATGTGTCCATGGTTGTCTTCTTCTGTCAAGTTTGTTAAAAAGTTTCCAGGAATTCGTTGTGATGGCCTGTTCTTAGATCTACTTACTGGACCGCAGCTGAGTCTAGAGGAACCTTGAAGGGGAAGCACCATTGCAACAAGAATCATGGTCTTGGCACATCACTTGGCTTCCGGGAAGTTGGACCCCCACCAATCGCACATTAATGACGTATTTAAATTGTGTAGTTACACAGTAATATGTTAGTAAGGCGTGTGAGACCAAATAACTAGCAGATTTAGCATTCAAAAGTCAGTTAAGCACAGAATGTGTGCAGTTTAGTGTAGGCCCATCATGATTGGGGTTTATAGAGGGGCTGGGGTTAGGACAGTTAGGGGTTAAAGTTTAGTAAATGGGAGGAGGATAAAGACCTATGAGGGGGTGGGAGAGTGATGTGGGCGATGAAAGGTGGAGAGGGCCTAGGCGTTGGGAGGCAGGGAGAGTACCTTCTAGAAGCTGAGGAGGAGTCTACCTTTAACTCTGGGGCCTAGAACAGCAAGAACTTCCCCCCTCACACTTTGTTTATAGGAGCTTTCTGAGCACCAGGTGAGGGTTGTGGGTGAGACTTGTCATGGTAGCTGTGGAGAGGAGGTCACGGATGGCTATCTGTATGGTGGTTCAAGGTGCCATTGGAAGTATGGTCGCCCTTTGTTAATAAGTCACCTATCAGTGCTTGGGGTTCTGCCAGGGTGGTCACGGGGAACTTTCTGTATTGAGTCAGGCAGTACCTCTGGCAGATTAGTCATCTCTCCAAACTAACTGAGGACCTCGTTACCGGGTACTTGAGATGGATTGCCATCCCTGACCGCCTCGGTTACTATCAGTTCTTCTCAACTGCATAACAATTTTATGGTTATTTTTTATATGACAATGTTTGGTAATTTTTATATTCGTTTAATTAAGAGGCTGCTGTAGCCATTTTATTTTCAATTGTCACCCAGCATCATTTGCTTTTATTGTATGGCGGGTGGGAGAGGTAAAGAGAGAGAACGGCAGGTATGGAGTATAGGGTAAGCATTGGAGGTAGCACATCTACAATACCCTAGTCATGGAAAAGGTAGCCGACTTTCCCTGCTGGAGCTGTATCTGTTGGCGTCTTGGTTGTCACCAAGCTTCCGAGGTAACAGATATAGGATACAACGTGACAGAAGAGGACAACATGACTTATATATTAAGAAGCTGTCCGGTACGTTCAAGTGAATGAAGCAAAGCTACATTACCTGGCAAAGCCTATGGACCTAAGTGGCGCTGTTTCTAATCTCAGACAACCTCTTTAATGGAGTTGTATAAATTTGGGAAGTTCCCTATGCATAGTTCACACATCACTTATTATCACTTCGTACAAGTGTCTGCTCAGTGAACAGAAAATGGTAACTTACTTGCTGGAAATTCATCTGCAGGTTCCATTTAGTACAAGCAACATTAAAGAAGAGAAGAAGAGAAAGCAGAGTTACCAGAAATTGCAGAGACTTAGTACAGTTAGTTCAAGCACAACAAGCGGACAATGCACATAAACAATACGTGTATATAGTATAATGACTACATGGTGAAGATATAGATGCAAAATAAGGTGCAAATGGTTTTGTTACAGAGCAGCAGGGCAACACAACCTTTTTTCGGTCGGGGGCCACATTGTCAAATCAAACCACTCTTAAGGGCCGCAATAGTTAAAGGGGTATTTACATTTCTCTGATAGGTTGGAGCCAGTGGAACCTACACCTACTGGGAGAATGGAGGACCCCTCGGTATCATGGGGGTGCAACCATGGCCAGGCATTGAACGAAAGGGGTTCTGCACAGAATTGAAAATGTCGACTTCAACAGGATGGTACATAGATGCAGTTGAAAACTATTGATTACGTGAATCAACACTCTCAAGTCATACAGCCCTGATTTGGGCCCCTCCAAAGACCCTCACAGCAGCTATTTTTGTGCACTATTTGGCACCATTAATCTGCTCCAACAACACCTACCTTCACCCACAGTACTTATGCTGCTCCTTGTCTACCATCCTAGTATTTCACAATTGTCAACTGTCCCCTGGGCCTGGGCCTTCCCAACCAGTTTCTGGATCACTTTGCTGCCTGGTTTCCCAATTTCTTATCTTGTGAAATTCCAGCTCTCATTATGGGTTACTTTAGCATCGCCATTGACCATTCAATATCCCTGTCTGTTTCTCAGTTATTATCACTAACCTCTCCTCTAGGCTTTTCGCAACTTACTGCTTCTTCCAAACACAAACACTGTGATAAGTTTTACTTGGTCTTCTTCCAGTGCTGTTCTACCTCTGACTTTGTAACCACCTCTCTCTCATTCTCCGACCACCACTTCCACTTCTTTACCATCAAGCATTCCTGTTGTTAGGTTGTGCTTCTGGGACCTGTAGTACAATGGATCTCCAGAAGCACATTTCCACAGGTGTGGCATGTTTGTGCTGGCTGTTTGTGGTATTTTCCAGCCAGCCAATCTCCACTGGTCTGCTGCACATATATACCAGACCCTCTGCAAGAGAAAGCTGGTATCCCTTCACTCTAGGGTTTTGGGTTTCTTGCATGCCTGTTATGTGTTGTGTGTGTATAGCCATGAACAGTGTCGCGTTCAGTGTCTGTGCAGGTGGCCTGGCATCAGGTGTGAACTGGCATGTTATGTGTTGCAGCTATGCTCAGTGTGTTGGTGTGAACGGTGTCGTGTCCTGCCGTGGATCATTTAGCCATCTCTGGACAAGTTAGGTCCTTAGGTTCCAGCGTGGGGCTGTCCTTATCGGGACAATCACCCTGCTTGCAGGCAGGTTTCATAGGGAAGTTGTCTTGTTAGAGTAGAGTAGACCTGTGAGACAACAGGGACCCATGACGTGGGCTGGCGGGCTTAAGTGACTTGACCAATTTATTAACCAATACCTCGGACATATAATAGCTATTCCATCTGGTTATGCGTGCAGGTATGCAAGGTGAGTGTTTTGGTCATTTGCCAGTCCTTATGTTATGTCTGCACATGAGTCCAGTTCCAGTTCACTGTCCCTTGGTGTTCTGTGTGTGGCAGCTGTGCAGCATTTCCAGTTTCAGAACTAATGCGTCCGTGCTGAGGCAAGGTGCACCCTGTGGACATAACACCAGTCTCTCCCAGGACACTCCTATCTATCACACACACAAATCTACAGGCCGTTAACACTCAGCAATTTGAAGACTCTCAACAGTCTTCATTACCCCCAATCTCTTTCCCCTCCTGTCTTGATCTGCAGCTAACTATTATAACGCAACCTTTAAAAGTGCCCTGGACCAAGCAGTTTCCCCTACACTCTGACCCCCCCGATGCAGACCGCAGTAACCTCGGCACACCCCTCAAACGTGTTTTCGACTTTGTTCCTCTAGGTGTGCTGAACGGTTGTGGAGAAAAATCACAAATGTCAGCAGATTTCTTCCATTACATGCTCAGAATTTACTACTCTGCCCTTTGTCATGCGAAACAAGTCTATTTCACTATTCTCATCTCCTCACTATGCAATGCTCCAAAGCGACTCTTTGATATTTTTCACTCCCTCCTTAGGCCTAAAGTGCAGCTGTCTAGAACAAATCTCAGGGCTGAAGACCGGACCGCTTATTTCAAAGAGACAAGTGCCAACATACTGCAGGAAATAATCTCCAAATCCCCGAGTGGCTTTGTTCTCCTTCCCTCCCGCACCTTCTCTAGTTCATGCTCAGCATTTGACTCAATTACAGAAGTCGTCTCTAGGCTACTCTCTTCTTCTCGACCCTATTCCCTCACACCTCCCCCACGCTCTCTCTTGTAAACTGTCACTATTCCCCTCTCTACAATATAGAACCTGTCTCTTCCTTCAGGTCCTTCCACCTATAAACATGCAGTCATATTCCCATGACTTAAAAACATCTCTTGACTTGTCCTCTGCGCTAACTATCGACCCACCTCTAATCTCACCTTCATCTCCAAACTCCTGGAAGGCTTGGTCTACTCTTGTCTAATCCGTTATCTCTCAGGTAACTCTCTTCTTGAGCCCTTACTGTCGGGTTTTCGTTCTCTACCTTTCACAGGAACCGCTTTTAGTAAAGTGTCAAATGATTTACTGACATCTAAATCTAATGTTGATTACTGTCTGCCGATCCTTCTGGATCTCCATGGGGCATTTATCACTGTAGATCACCAACTCCTCCTCAGTATGCTCCACTCCATTAGCCTTCAGGATACCGCTCTCCTCCGGTTTCCTCCTACCTCTATGACCGCTTGTTCGGTGTCTCCTTCTCTGACTCTACTTCTGCTCTTCCCCTTGCTGTTGGGGTTCCTCAGGGTTTAGTCTTTGGCCGCCTCCTTTTTTCCCATCTACACAGTCTCTATTGGTCAAATTATCAGCAGATTTGGCTTTCAGTATCATCTCTACGCTGATGACACCCAATGATACACCTCTTCCCAAGAAATCACCCCTACAAATCATTACCTCAAAACACCAGAGATTGTCTGTCCGCTGTCTTGAACATCATGTCCTCTCTACCTGAAACGGAATCCTTCAAAAACTGAACTTCTTGTGTTTTCCCCATTTACTAACTGACCTAAGTCTCATATTTCCATTTTGGTGTGTAGTACTGCCATAACTCCTAGGCAGCATGTCCGCTGTCTTGAGGTCGTATTTGACTCTGATCTTTCCTTTACTTCCAATGCATTCTTGTCTTGACTACTATAACTCACTAGTGATCAGTGCTCACCCCACTAAATCTTCCCCTCCCTAGTCCATCCTGAATGCATTGCCAGGCTAATTTTTTACTCCATCCACTATACTGATGGCTCCACCCTGTGCCAGTCACTACATTGATGTCTCCAGCCTGTACCAGTCACTGCACTGATGCCTCCAGCTTGTGCCACTCACTGCATTGATGCCCCCAGCCTGTGCCAGTCACTGCACTGATGCCCCCAGCCTGTGCCAGTCACTGCACTGATGCCTCCAGCCTGTGCCAGTCACTACACTGATGCTTCCAGCCTGTGCCAGTGACTACACTGATGCTTCCAGCCTGTGCCAGTCACTACACTGATGCCTTCACCCTGTGCCAGTCACTACACTGATGCCTCCCCTCTGTGCCAGTCACTACACTAATGCCTCCAGCCTGTGCTACGTTGTTTCTGTAGCTCCCATTCACTTCAATAAGAGCTGTGCAACCTGTGCCGCACTGAGCTCATTCTATAATTACTGGCCGGATGGAAGCTAACTATAGCAGCAGATTCCCATCTCTGCTATTAATCCGAGAAGGCAATACCTCTTTAACAATGGATTTCTTCTAGAGTTCTGCACAGGTACTGCAATGGGGGTGAGACCAACCAGGACAACACAATCCATATAAATAACAAGATTTTTTTTTTGAACTGGTGAAATCCAAGATGGCGAACTAGGCTATTAAGCTTTTTCTGGGTGTTGAAATTACAGGCACATTTGCTGTTGGCAGAGGCTATGTTTTTGGTATCGCTATGCTGGGATGATCATCTGACTACAGTAACTTATCACCATGCACAATACATTTCTTCTAGCTTGAACCTTTGATTGCAGATGACTTGAACTAAGGGCCCTTTTACACGGAATGGTTATTGTTCCAGAAATCGTTGGATCGAGCAAATTTGAATAAAACGCGGCCAACGATTGAACGACAAACAAGAATCTGTTCGAATCTCCTTTGTTGTTCATTTTATGCAGGCATAACAATAACCGTTTGCTCGTCGCGGCGTGAGAACAGAGATCGTTTAGCCGTTCACAAGTGCAGCAAATGTGAAGGCAATTCCGAACAAAATTGTCCATAAAAGGGTTGCCTGAGCGGATTCTGTCATCGCTTGCCCCATTCGTCGCTCCGTGTAAAAGGAGCCTTAGTTTCGCCAGGCTTAGATCAAAAACTGTTGGCGCAACGCATTTTGCTTTAACCTAATTCAACAGTTGATGCCGGTTTACTGGTAGCGGGATCAACAGCGGGGTTGGTGCAACCCGCCCTAAATCTGCTACATTATCTACTTTTACGTTTCCCGTATTAAACATGAAAGGGATGACTAAGTTGTAAATTGCAAATGAGTAGTAAGGGGAAAAGGAAGATTTAGATGAAAGAGGCGTCTATTATGCTTCCTAACGAAGCAATTGTCTTCAGACGGAAAGTCTATCATTTATTACCGTGTGAGCCTGCCAACATTAATTACATCATTCCAATGGGGAAGAGACAAAGGGATCGTTAATGTGATGGTTCACCTTACAACCTCATGTTATACTTTATAGATACGTGTAATCCACAAAGGCTCAGTAACTTTGCCCTTCTTTAGAGCTGTATTCATAATTCTGCTGGTTACTATGGCACGCAGTCCACAAGTTCATCTCTAAAAGTATAACTGAGCTATTAAAATGCTGTGAAAGATGTAAAGGGGTTATCACTATTAGGGCATATTGACATTATAGATGAAGACCCCTGTATGAGTCCGTATGGAGAGCTACTATGGTAGTGACCCGGCTAGAGATGAGCGAGCATGCTCGTTTAGAGCAATTACTCGAATGAGCATCGCTTTTTTCGAGTAGCTGCCTACTTGAGATCTTGAAGTCAATAGAAGCCGTCTGACCCACAGCCTATCCGCAATTGACATTGAAGATAGGCCATGGGTACCCGCCTCATCACCTAGCGACGACGCAGGACAAACAAATATTCTTTTTAAAAAATCTGTACTGTGCATGACCGACAGCGAGGGTTCATAGTCATCCACATTATAGTAAAGCAAAGGGACGCGGGGTTGCCAGCCGGGATTCCAAGCCGGATTCTGCTGTTGGCTCCCATAAGCGGAATCTGGCTCGACCATATGCAGCTGGCCTAAGATCTATGCCAATGATGAGACTATAATACTAGAGAGTCAATGCACTGAAAACCTCCCTGTTACCGTCAATGTAGCCTGCACGTGTCATGTGACCCACCAGATTCATGTCCTTTAACCAGGACTACTAGGGGTTACTAGGGGATAATTTAGTATGACAGATCATATCCCTAAGGAATAAAGCAATTTTAACCTTAAGGGTATGTTCATCGGTAGCAGAAAATCCACATTACTATTGCATCAAAAACCACATCAATATCCACACCATTGGTGACGTTCCTGGCGCAGTTTTTGATATGGGGTGAAATCCGCTGTGAATCTGCACCGGGATCGGAATCATAATTCCCACCAACTCTCCAGACTTTGAAATTATATGGATTTTGGTGTGGATTTTTTGCTGCAGAAAATCTGCGCCATTTTAGCTACGCGTGACATCTGGTAAACATCCCAGGGCTTCTACATTAGAAGTCTATGTGACATGTTTACAGGATGCCACCAGACCAGAAGACCCAGTGACATCAGATACTGCGGCGCTGGAGGGCCGAAACAGCCCTCAGCGCCATGACAAACATATTACCAGAACACAGTTCTGAGCTCAGGAAGGATCAAAACTGGAAACAAAAAGTCAGAAAACCCCTTTAAAAGGGTTGTGCCTAGATAGAAAGTTATCCTCTATGATTGATGGGGGTCCGACCTTTGGAATTCACACTAATCCTGAAAGCAGAGGTCCCTGAATAAATTGAACGATGGTTGTGCATCCATGTTGCCAGTCCTTTCATTTCAATGGGGGGGAATGGAGGCCACAGGTGTAACTATAAGGGATGCAAGGGGTTGCGATTGCACCCGGGTCCAGGAACCTTAGGGAGCCCATAAGGCCTCTCCTCTCCATATTGGGAGCCCAGTACTATTAATAAAGCATTATAGTTGGGGGCCCTGTTACAGGTTTTGCATTGGGGCCTAGAAGCGTCAAGTTACACCTCTGCTGGAGGTGGTTGAACTAGGCAATCCCTGGCTCCTATGAATAGGTGGTGACTTTCTATCTTGGCACAACCTCTTTAAAGACCAGAAGAAGTTCCATATTTTGTGTTTTGCCTTCTTGCATTTCAGTGATTACAATGGGGCCTACTTAATAAGCCCTGGAAGCCAGAATTCTGGCGTCCACAAGTCACAATTTCGGTGTATGCACCAAAACCACAACTTTTTGGACATGTACGCCAGGCCCAGCCACATTTTTTAAAAATGGGCAAGGCCTGACTTTAGGGGTGTGGTCACATGAGGCCCGCCCAACTTACTTCAATCTATGCCTGAAACATTATAGCAAAAAGCTACTCCAGTTCAGGGCCAGTGTAGGTTTTCATCAGGTGCACGGAAGTCCTGCCAGATAAGCCATATGCATTAAGAAGCTTGTGCCTCTCAATACATTTGTCACTCATAGCCGGGAAAAGGGCTTACTTAGACTGGAGTGTGTAATGCTAGTCTAAGTAAATAGGCCCCGGTATTACATTTACACGGCTTGCCAACATGCGTTCTTCATGCTGATGCTAAAAATGCCTTGCATCACTTCTGTGAAATTGCGATCCTCAAGCATGCATTTCACGCTCATCGGGGGATCGCAAGTGTTTCCCATTGATTTCAATGGGACACATCACATTGCACGGCATGCGAGTGCCTGCGATGTCTTTTATGGTCCCATTGAAAAAAAAATAGATGACGGGTTCCGAGGGAACGCCAAAAGACAAAACGAGCTGCAATTTGTATCCTTGCAAAGGAAAAAAATTGCTCATGTGAATAAGTCCATTCACGTGAGATTCTCACCCTTATGAATAAGCCCTTATACAGATTCGATAGCTCAGACGTTTATAGATGCGGCGATACCAAACATGCTGTATTTATTTCTTTATTATAAATATGGGAAAATGGGGAGAGGAAACTTTTACCTCCTTTATTATTTTCCAACAATTAAAAAAACTTTAACTTATTTCTTACATTTTTCTAGTTCCCATCGGGGACTTGAACTTGTGATCATTTGATCGCTCCTACACAATATAATGTAATACCACAGTATACAGTATCTTAACAGGCAGTCTACGAAGGCGATCCCGCTCCATATAAACCTCGCAGACCCAGGATATAAGTGTACGCCCTGTGGTGTCAAGAGTTAAAATAAAAACTGGAATTGCCCTTTAAGAAGCCGTGGGTCTTTCTCATGAGTAACAGCGGTCTCCAGGTCATGATGTTATCACGTATAATTATATGTATCTCTAATGCTGATGAATCCAAGAACCTTGCCCGCAGACACATAATTAAGGTTATTAGAGCACCTTATGCCACCTTTGAATAATTATAATCAAATTATGTATACTGTACATCCTGCATACTCATGCCGCGTACCACCGCTCTTAGTGGGCAATCTAATTGGTTAATTAAATAAACAGGATATACCAAGTAATAATAAGACATCTTAGAAGTATAAGACATCTTCTGCCTATACAGATGACTCACGGCTGTTTCTCGCTTCTTATCGGGAAGACATCCTGGCTGGTTTACGACGAAGGGTATATGATGCAGTGATATGATCCTCCCTAGAGGGGGCGACCTTAACCTGCATTAATACAGGCGAGATCACGGATCCATCATCCAATGGAGATAAAGAATATCCAATGATTTATACTGATATTTAGAAGTAGTGCCGTGAAGCGAGATCAGTAAATCCGGACCCAAATCCATAATGCCTAGGAGGGATTGGCAGCTTCTTATTGACAGCCGTATTATTAAGTCACTCATCAGTGTGTGACTAGGAGCGCGGAGAGAACGTAAAGCAGAATTACTTTAGGAAGGTTGTAATTGCATAATTAGGGTTTCTATGACAATGCTATGGAAATACTCTATCAGCGGATGGAAAGCTTCGGTGATACAAAGGAGCAGAACAGAAATGTGTTTGCTATGTGATAATGTAGGATAGACTTGGAGTAAGTTTAGAGAAGAGTTACCAAGATGGTGAGCGGTCTGCAAATCATGTCCTATGAGGAACGGTTAAAGGATCTGGGAATGTTTAGCTTGCAGAAAAGAAGGATGAGAGAAGGCTTAATAGCTGTCTACAAATATCTGAAAGGCTGTCAATGTGCAGAGGGATCAGCCCTATTCTCATTTGTACAAGGAAAGACTAGAAGCAAGGGGATGAAACTGAAAGGGAGGAGACACAGATTAGATATTAAACAGTGAGGGGGATCAATGAGTGGAACAGGTTGCCACGGGAGGTGGTGAGTTCTCCTTCATTGGAAGTGTTCAAACAAAGGCTGGACAGACATCTGTGTGGGATGATTTAGTGATTCTGCATTGAGCACGAGGTTGGACCTGATGACCCTGGAGGTCCCTTCCAACTCTACCTTTCTATGATTCTACCTCATTGTTGAAATAGATTAGTGTATCGGGTGAGGTAGAGCGCCCTACCCAACCAGGAGAATCCATCATAACTATTGTTGCTTATTTTGATCGTCCTGATTTTCAGAAAATCCTATTGGATTAGTCTGAACCGATTGTTGGCAAAACTTGCATGAAAATCAAATTTCCCATAATGCCTGCTGCAGAAGTCAGCATACAGCCAATCAGCAGCCAGGCTGCCTTGCTGATATCACCAAATGTGTCCTCCATCTTACATATGGGCAGCAGTTTGTTGGACGCTTGCATCACATGACCTAGTCATATATAACAAGCATCATGTAATCCGCGCCCATTTTACAGGTTAGCACAGGACAGTGAAGCTGCATCACGCTTATATGCCCATATAATATGTGGTCTGTTGTTTATAGTGACAGATACAGCATGCCTCAAGTACCACCACCTCCTCTTCCTCCTCCCAGTCGCAAACGCACAACAGTTAGTCTGCACCAGTTGTCCATAAGCATTGTCCCCTATTTCACCGCATGCCAAATACCTCGTATCCTCCAAAGCAGTCCACATGGATCAGTTTGAGGAGCTGTTTGATCATTTGGTTTCATGGATGTCACCCGGGCACCCTGAACAACCGGAGGGAGAAGACTAAGAGATTAAATGCACTATTGGGCAACCATCTTTTCCCTCCGAAAACAAAGGTAAATGTTGGTCAGTGCGCGTGGTCAGCCCTCCACCGGCAATGTGTCCTTAGGGAGATGTGGAAACGGAGGTGCCAGCTTCTGATGCTCACTGTGATATAGAGTCCACTGAGGAGGAGAGGAACGATGAAAAGGAAGAGGAGGTGGAAGATGATGAGGTGCTTGACCCAACATGGACAGACAGAGAGAGTCATGATATCAGCTCACGGGGAGGGGGTGGGAGAGGCGGACATTGCGGGGCAACACCCCGCTAAGACAGGTAGTAGAGTGTCACAGACAAACATAAGAGTTGTAGCTTCTACAAAAGCTTCTACTAATCACAGTAGCACCAACTTCAGGACCACGGCTAGGTCCACTTTTAGGACTTGAGCAGCCTGTGCATTCTTTGAAGCCGCAGCTGATGACAGAAAAGCGGTCATCTGTAAGATCTGTGGTAAACATTTTAAATGTGGCAAGAACGTAAACAACCTCAACACAATGTGTATGAACAGCCACATGAACTCCCCCCACCCACTGCTTGGAGAGCCCACCTGGACCAGAGGATAAAGAGTCAGCCTCATCCTGCTGCTTCTCCCGCTGCTGTAGCTCCCTCTTCCTCCATCTCCCTCCCTGGTCATGCAGTAGCCTCTGAGCACAGAGAGGCAGCTTTGTGTAGGGGCAGTAGCGCGCCTACTTCATGCCTCTCCTCTGTAATTGGCGATTGGGCTGCAGGCTTTAGAGCCAGGAGTGGGAAATGGAGAGCAGAAGTTCAGCCACGACCATCACCACCACCTTCACCGACATCTACCTTATATTTCAGCATGTCACAGGTCAGCAGTAAGCCCTCTATTCCCCAGCTGTGGGAATGTTAAAAAAAAATACCACTTCAACTATCCATGAGTACAGAGCCTCATAACAAGCATTGTACAGCTCCTTGCAATGGAAATGCTGCCCTTCAGGCTAGTGGACACAGACACCTTTTGCAACATGCTGCTCCATGCTAACCCACAGTACCAAATGCCCAGCCACCATTTTTTGTCCAAAAAGCTATCCCTACCCTGTAACTACAACGTGCCATGACGTTGAAGAACGCTGTTAGTGGCATGGTGAACCTGACCATGGACATGTGGTCCAGAAAACATGGCCAGGTGGGGCATGAAGCTGAAAGTGGTGGTCCACGGTTCATGCTATCCCCAACAGTTATGAGACATTCATTCCTGTCTATTCCCTCCTCCTTCCATCTCATCCTTGTCTTCCTCCACCTCTTCATACAGTGGTGCATATGGCAAACACCTAAATGCTGTCCTAAACTCATATGTCTAGGTGAGTGCAAGCACATGGGTGAAGAGCTGTTGACAGCTCCGCTGGCCCCGGCTGACACGTGGCTGAACCCGCACAATCTGAAGCCAGTCAAGCTCGTGTGTGACAATGGGGTCAACTTCTCTTGCCCTGACCTCTGCTAACTCTGCCTACCTCAACCCATACTCTGTCTGGCTCATTTCTACCCTATGTATTGTTACCATGACTAGGTTATTTCAGCGTTTCTATATGTCAACAGTTGTTAATGAAGAGAATACTCCGGGAAAGAGACCCTTTGGTAGCATTTACATCCCCTTGAGAGAGTTAATGGTGGAGAATGCACACTCCCCTAGACTTCACTTCCTGGTCCAATCCGTCAGTGACCCAGTTGATCTACATGTTCAGTTTCCAGTCATCATTGCAATGGCACTGCAGAGATACATGGCTGCCCAGCCACGTCATGCAGATGACTTCAACTTGGAGACTCTAGATGTGGCATCAGGATGAAGCCTCAGTAGAAAATGATCAAGACTATGGCATAGGCATAATCTTTCTGGGGCAACGATGGCTGACTGTCTATTTATTCAGATTTTTCAGGAATGGTAAGGTGTTCTCCATTGCTGCTTCTGCACTGCATCTCTCATATCCTTTTAGAAGCTACTGTGCTGGTAGGGATGAACGTGAGAACAGCAAATATGTCAGGCAGATTACAAGAGTTGTATGGGGGATGGGTGTGGATTTCCAATTTGCTTACATACATATCATTCATGAACTACTTTATCCATGGGCATGAACCCACCCCCCATTGCATAGTCATGGTCTCCAAGATCAGAACAATTGGACAAATGCCATATGCATACTGTATATCTCGTGCTCTAGTAACTGAAATCTATGTATCTGCTCCAGAGCTATTTTTACAATGACATTGGATCAAGAACTAAGGTTTCCGACTAGTGATGAGTCAACTTTTGAAAAGTTCAGCTCTGCTGGTTTGCCGAACATTTGCAAATTAGTTTGAACCAAAATGGACGTTCACCAAAACCCCTAAAAGTAGTGTGTAACACTGTTTAAGAGCCATAAAGCTCTGTATAAGACTTTGAAAAAATTATATAGGGCTTTTGTGCTTCTTAGGCCTTAAGCCTCGTTCACATGAGCATTGTTTTGCATGCATCCTTGCTGCAGAAAAACACTTCAGGCCCAGTGCTTTCAATTAATTCAATGAATGGCTGAGCACTGCCTGTAATTGGCTGAGCGCTCAGCCAATCAGACGCAGTCCTTTCAGGAGGCGGGGATTTTAAATCCCGGCCTGCTGAAAGAGCTTCAGTAGAGTGCCGGGGGAGACAAGCAGCTAGACGCTCTGAGCCCCGACAGTGGTGGAGAGGTGAGTATATATATTTTTTACACATGCTAGAAACAATTTTAAGGGAAGGGCTTATCTTTAAAGCCCTTCCCCAAAAATCACTGCAGGGGTTGCCAGCATCCCATTGCAACAGCAGCGGCCCTATTAAAAGCAATGGAAGAACATTGTGATCCTCTGCCACAGCTGTCACTGATGAGGGGACTCCCCGCTGGGAATATTCATGTGCTGCACAGATCTTTTGCAGCTGCGCGAATTTGCAAGCCTGTAAAACATGGACATGTGAACACACCATAGGAAAAAAATGGTTATAATAGACGCGTGGTTCTGTGCACACATACGCGCGCACAAGTACTCCTCTGAATGAGGCCTTATTCACGCAAGTGTTTTTACGTGGCTACGTTAGCTGCGGTAGAAAATCGCAACTATGTGAAGCATTGGATTCCAATTCATTCATTCACATGGACAATTAGTAGCCGCGTAAAAACATCCGGCCGGTGAAGATAGGACATGGCGGCCAAATACACCATCCGATGTTTTGATGCGACCGTTAGATAGTGTTATACACCAGCGTTCAGGACTAGTATTGAGTGAACTGAACCAGTAAGACCCTGTTTGGGCTACAAATGTACTAACAGCTCAGTTCAGATTCGGTTCGCTCAACACTATTTCCAACACATCAACTATTTGTCATATCCAGTTCTACATCCACACATGTAGCATCCTGAAAACCTATAGCCCAATGCCAAATGGCTAATAACGACCCCATATGTTTTACGTTCTATTCCCAGAAAACAACAGCTCTGGTTCAAAATTCTGTCCTTGTTGAAGTTCACCTCAATGAAAGTCAATGTCATTGGATGTTGATGAATTATTGCAATTTGCCGCTGGTAACGTTATGTAGGACTCATTCCATTTGCAAGGGCCAATTCTGCCATTTGGCACTACTGATCATTGCCAGCTTTTTCAGACTTGGCTATAATTCAGTATTCATAAGTTCAGCCAAATGACTGATCATAATAGACACGGCACACAGGCGGGAGTTTTTGGGTTCGGGGAATGTACTTAAATATTTTTTTCCGATAGGTCATCAATAGTTGATTGCTGGGATCCCATCGCTCAGTGCAGCAGGGCTGGATGTTGTCATTGGGATCGGAGGCAGAAGCATCATAGAAAGCTTCACCTTCATTGATATGAATGGAAGCTGAAGCAGCTATTACACTTCTGCATCCGACCTCAACGTTGGAGCTGGAAGTGTATTAGGGAGTGAGGTCCTCTATGACACTTCTGCCTCTGATTCCAATAACGACATCCGGCCCTGCTGCACTGGGATCGGTGGGGGACTCAACAATTAGACCCCCATCGATCAGACTTTTATTCCCTATGCCACAGTTTATTTACCCTTTCACTTGCTTTACAATGGCTTTTGTTGTGTTTAGATACAATAAAATAGCTTTTCAATGGCATAAGATAGATAACTTGTTGCAGAAAGTTATTGTAGTCGAGTTAAACTCTGCTACGTCTGCATATATCTCCCATTGACTTCAGTGGAAAATTAATGCATAGGCTTCTGTGTTGGGAATAGGCCTCCTCTTATTCCTTAAAGGGGTTGTCCAGTTGTAAACTACTAATGGCCTATTAGCAGGATAAGCCATTAATAATATCGGTGGGGGTCTGCCAGCTGGGACCCCCGGCTATCAGCTGTTTGCTGTGTTGGTGTGTTCAGGAAGCAGTGGCCAGACTTGGTATTTGAGGCCAAGTTCCCATTCACTTCAATGTGAGCTGGGCTTGTAATACCCAACCTGGCCACTGCAGTGTGAATGGAGCTGTCTGCTTCCTTCAGAAATCTGCTTAGTGCACAAGCACACAGGCCCAGTGAACAGCTGATTGGTGGTGGGGGCCTAGCAATGGAACCCCATCGATCTAATATTGATGACATCTCCAGATATATGAGTTTGATAGTTGGTACGCCATAAGATATCTTTCCTGGGCAAACCCTTTAAGAATAAAGGGGGCAATAACATTTTCCGCTGGCTGGTATCTGTTTGTAGATACAATGCATCCGTAATTTCATTCTGCGTCTGCATTCAAGTTCGCCTTGTCTAATGCTTCGATTCAGTGTGACAAGTATAGACTAAGAAGGGCCAATACTTTTTTTTTTTGCATTCATGAAAAAGCAAACTGCTGTGCAGAACGTCTAATGCCAGCCGCGTCCTGAAAATCCCTGGATGATAATATTCTTAGTAGATGCTTATTTTTTATCTACCCCAAAGACGGAACCTTAATGCTGCGCGCTCTTCTTGTGGCGAAACAATTAGCGAGACATAACAGTAGAATTGTAGACGTCGCTCGGAGCTCACAAGTCGCAAGCCTGGGGAATTACTCGCTGTCTCAGATCAGCTTGCTTGCAGCTAAAACTAGGGCAAAGCAGAGCTCTTGGAAATAAGCGCGACATCCTCCATGAGGTTTTATGACCTTGGCAGCATGTAGTAGGCAACACATCAGAAAATGGTAAAAATGGAGGCAATGCGCGAATACGAATTATACACATATTAAGGGGCAAATTATGTTTTCTGGACCATCAAGAGTTCACTGGGGCAAGAATACGACGTCCGTTCATGCCGACAGCTTAGTACATAAGGCTTAGTGTAGAAACTAATATATGGTAATTAGGGATTCTAGGTACAAAATCTCAGATCTAGTGGTTTATTTAAAGGGGTATGACTTGTACACAGAATGGCCACTTTATCAGAGACACCGGCACTTTCACGATTAGAGCTTAATGGAAATTAGACCCGGAGTGCAGCATGATATCAATTCAGCAAGTTTTCTGTGAATCAGCTTGAGGATGAATCCACATTAGATTGGAAAATGTAGCGATCTGAACAATTACCCACAAGGCCTGGTCATCCTTGCTATACTAGCCGGGACCAGGATTTCAGACATTGCCAATGAAGTAAAGAGTATACTGAGAATAGTGTGATCAGGAAAAAACACCCAGTGAAAGCAGATCCTGGGAACATAAGCAACTCCTTGAAGAAAGGGGTCAATGGAGGATATCAAGAATCATTCTGATGTACGGGCACTCACAGTTCAGATAATTGTAGCCAAATATAATGTTGGTGCTCCAATTAATGCATGCCAAGCTATTTCTCCTGGCTACCCCATACACAAGAATGCTCACTTTGGCTACGTCTCCCCCAACAGGTCTAGCGGCAGCTTATCTCCAAAGAGAATAGAAGGATTGGACATTGAAATTCAAAATCCCTGATCCTTCTTACCCCCAACATCATCTGCCAGGGGAGAGCTTGGACGCCTGCATACACATATGATAGCTGTCATTCCTGGGGTAATTGGTGGGTTCTGACCACTTTTCCCTATTGTGTATGGGGGCCTTAAAGCTTCCACTGATAAGACATGAATCCCTTGACGACATGTAAAGTCTATATACATCACGTGTGCAGGGTTTTTTTATGAAGCAGTTACGGGAGCCACGCCCCCTCTATACACAGCGGGTGCTGGCTGTTTTTGACAGCTGACACCTGCCTGCAACAGCCACAATCGGAGATAACTCTGATTGCATCTGCCAACTGTTAAAATGCTGTTGTCAGTTCTGACAATGACATTTAAGTGTTCTATCAGAATTGAAGTGTCCCGAGTAACCCCCTCTGTTGAGTTTGTGGGTTGTTGTTAGGATATCATAGCAGCCTTGGGCCTCCTATAGGACTATACTGACCTTGTATGGAGCGGGATCGTACTCCAATTCTGCTCCATACAAATCCCGCACACCCAGGATGTCAGGAGTTCAGATTTTTTAAAAAGTAGTACAACAAAAAAAAACTATAAAAAATGTGATATTGTAGTAATTATCACCTATGGGATATCTCCGGAATAGTCCTTTCTGTGGCTAATGAACGGTGGAGACTGGAATCTCTAGGCTTCGGACAGCTAATGTATGAGTTTAGCTTGTGATAAGAGAGCCTGGAAGTGCATAGGTGACTGGGCCATCACCCCATAGTCGAAGTAAGTCTATTGGGACTCCTTTTGAAGCGACCTTCTGGGCCCGGAGAAACAAAGATGGCTGCACCACTTCTCTGACTACCTGATGCACACTGTGTATAGCATGATTTGGTAGCCTAAGACACTACCTGCTGCTCTGAATACTCAGCACTGCTCATGTGGACAGAACTGGTCAATCAAAGCAGCATGTAGTGTCTCAGGATTAGAGATGAGCGAGTATACTCGCTAAGGCACATTACTCGAGCGAGTAGTACCTTAGCCGAGTATCTCCCCGCTCGTCTCTAAAGATTCGGGGGCCGGCGGCGGGCGGGGAGCGGGGAGGAACGAAGGGGAGATCTCTCTCTCCCTCTCCCCCCCCTCCCACAACTCACCTGTCAGCCGCGCCGGCCCCCAAATCTTTAGAGACGAGATACTTGGCTAAGGCACTACTCGCTTGAGTAATGTGCCTTAGCGAGTACGCTCGCTCATCTCTACTCAGGATGTCTTCCCATCTGTGTTGGACGCTCCGGTCGGAGGTTCCATCACAGATCCGGCACAAAATACCAGAGGAAATAATGCTGTGTGCACCGCTGGGTAACTGAGTGCAAACCGAACAGACCTCAATATAGTCAATGGGGTCCGTTCAGTGCTGTTTGGTTCCATCATAAGACGGACCTGTCCATCCAGGGGATTCTCCCTTTCCTGCTCCCCGAATGTAGCAGGCAAACGCAATTCCTGCCGCCGATGTGAAAGCAGCTTTATACTAGCGATGCATACGAATCCACAGTGTGTATTAAGCAGTCAGAGAAGCTGGTGTGGCCATCTTTGTTTTTCCAGGACCAGAGGGTTGCTTTAATACATCACTTGGCACTGAATTTCTACCCCTGAGCTCTGGTATTCTTTTTCTTCCCTATTGTTTTATCGGTAGATTGCTGTAGTTCCTAACGTCTGCCCCATGTAGACAGAGATACCTTGCAGTCCACATGATGACTATTTGCATATTTCCCAGAGGACCAAGGGTGGCCTCATAAGTCTCCTCACACACCTTCTAGGTGCTCTCCTTAAGGAGAAACAATACCCTTCCTGATGCACTTCCATAGGACTTTTACTAACCAAGCCAGAAACCTACTGCACACTGATGAGGGGCGATAACCCCAAAACTGCTATCTGTGCATGGTAATTATGGGTTTGGCTCACAATTCCCAGTCATTGTTATAAGGCTTGTTTAAAAAGTGCAGGAATACTGCCTTCCAATAGGTGGCGCTGTCGAGGCATTGTTCCATCTCCCATTTGCATATTTCCCACAGCAGCATGGATGGCCTTATAAGTCTCCTCACACCTTCTAGATGCTCTTCCTAAGGAGAAATGTTATCCTTCTTGACACACGCGATTACTATTAAGGCTCCCTAGGACCCTTAGGCATAACAGCAGACCTTTCATTGTGTACAGTCTGTACACTCCACGAGTCCAGACTTAATTTAATCTTTATTATTTATCCTCTTTTTAATCCTTTCTTTCTTCTAAACATTTCTGGTGACATATCACGTATGAGAGCCAGGTTCAGATGATTTCAGAAGCAGGAGGTATCACCATTACCCTGATGTCACAGTAGAATGAAACCGCTCGGCCCTAGGCTTGTCACTTAAGATTTATTGAAGATGTTGCCATCAGCACTTCTAAGCTTCCTTATTAAAGGTTGAACTAGTGATTTAATGAGAAATGAAATGTCTGTTCCAGGACCTGCAACCACCCGGTGAGACACCGTGACACCTGCTGACTTGGCTGGCTGGTACTCCGTAGCCTTAGGGAATTCTTAGTTACTCGCCAAGGAATAAAACCTTGAACCATGACATCACTATATCATCCATCTGTAATGTATACTAAATGCACAAACAGGTATAAAGTTATGCAAATATAATAATTGGAGCTGTTTGTGCTTCTTAGATGATCCTCTCTACTGGTGGTCTATCGGGGTGCCCTGAGCCTGGTCACCTTATGTGCCCTCACGCATCCACTGGTGTCAACACTTCCTAACAGTCTGGTCAGAACAGCCACAGTGGCGGGCAATGTGTCAATATGATCATCCAGCTTCTCACATCCTAATAATGCGTCCCTCTCAGACTCTGGTAATGGGGTTAAATCTCTTCTCTGCATCGTAGAGGCGTCTAGTGGTCAACAAGCTCTACAGGCAGAAGAAGAGGCCACTACACACAAGGAGCCTCAGAGACTCACAAGACTGTTCAACTAATACCCCACAACTCTAATTGTTTGCATATATGCTTGAGATGCATGCCGAGTTTTGCAGCAAAACAGCTTTTTTTAGGTGCTTGATTTTTTTTGACAAAGAGTGTATTAATAGCGAAACCATAAAAGTGGGGAAACTGGAAATCTGACCCTAACCTACTGATCAAGGAGACCCTACCTAAAAGAGGAGCTAGCGCCTTGATGAGGGCAACTCCACATTAGGAACCTGAGCAACCCTGACTCTCCCTAGTTGGAAATAGAGATATTGATAGCTATAATGAATAACAATATCTGCGGAGTTGATGTTAAGGCCCATTTAGACACAACGATTGTCATTCAAAATTCGCTCAAAAGCTGTCTTTTGAGTGACAATCTTTGTGTCTAATTGTGCCCATCTTTATTTTTTCCTGCCGAATGACGGTTTTCAGTTCTGCTTGAAAACCGTCTTTCGGCAGAACAGCTGATAAGCAGGACCACACACTGTGCTCTGCCTGCGGAGAGCTGACTACAGTTGATTACATTGTATCAGCTGTTCTCAGCTGTCAGCCCTGTGGCAGATCAAAGCGAAAGTAATCAGGAAACAGCGGGAGGTCTGTTCCCTGATTACAACTCCCAGTGGCTCACACACTACTACTTGGTACTAATAGGCATTAGTACCAAGTAGTAGTATATGCAAAAAGCCATCTTTTGAGCGATCATCTTTGCAGTGTAAATGCACCTTTACACTCTGTGAATCCTGTGTGTGTTCAATACAGAAGATCGCAATTGTCAAGAGATAGATAACAAAAACAGCACATAACAAAAACGCTACACATGCCTATCTGTGATACAAGACAGGAGCCAGTGACTTGACTATAAACCCCACCAGACTAGAAGTGTAACCAGCAACCTCAGCCAGAAGCAGCCGGACACTGAATGACTGGCTGGGACGTATGCCTCCCAGCCAACCAATCCATTGAGGAGTGTGTCTAGCCTTTCTGCTTCCTGAGGTGAACAGCAAAATCCCCCCCCCCCCAAAAAAAAAATGTGTATATACTGAAGTATTGCAGTATATGGTATCAGCTATCAAAAGATCACAATTTTAAATTCTCCTATAGGAGCGGAAAAAAAAGTTAAAATAGGTTACAATTTTTTTTCTTATGTTGTAAAACTAAAGGATATTAAAAGTTTAAACCCCCTTTTTCCATATTTATAATAAAAAAAAATCTAAAACAAAAATCTCCACATCCATAAAAGTTGGATCTATCAAAGTAATAGATTTATCCACACAGTGAACTCCATCTGAAAATAAATACACACCAGCAGAATTGTGTTTTCTTTTTGTCACCCTATTACCAAGAAAAAAATGTCATAAAAAGTGATCAAAAAGTTGTATGCACCCCAAAATAAAAACTACATGACGTTCCACAACAAAAGAGCCTCACGCAGCCGTACTGATTGAGAAACAAAACAATTATGGCTGCAAAAAGGGTTTTTTCAAAGATATATATATATATTTTTTTTTTTTTAAAGGACAGGAAATAAGAAGACCTAAGTAAATTTGGCCTCGTCATAATGGTACTGACTAGAGATGAGCGAGTATACACACTAAGGCACATTACTCGAGCGAGTAGTGCCTTAGCCGAGTATCTCCCCGCTCGTCTCTAAAGATTTGGGGGCCGGCGGGGGTGACAGGTGAGTTGCGGTGGGGAGCGGGGGGAGAGAGAGATCTCCCCTCCGTTCTTCCCCGCTCTCCCCCGCCGCCCCCGAATCTTTAGAGACGAGCGGGGAGATACTCGGCTAAGGCACTACTCGCTCGAGTTATGTGCCTTAGCGAGTATACTCACTCATCTCTAGTACTGACCCACAGAATAAAATGATCATGTCATTCTTGCTGCAGTTTGTACGCTGTACCTTGTAAGCTTAGACCCCCTTCCTTCCCCACAAGATGTTGGATTTGCATTTTTTTTTAAATTTCCCATGTTTCCCTATGGCGCCTTCTTTATATCACATTGCAACGCACGAACTTGCGATTTGATGTGTTTTTACTTTTGTAAGATCAAATAGTGCAATTCTATCGCGCGAGGAATCGCGGTCAGCAGCGATGCGATGCAAGATCATTCTCAGGAAAAAGGTGCTCAAAAAATCACGGGAAAAAAGATGCGATTTTGTCGCTGCAAAATTGCAATCGCCAATGTGAAGGAGCCTTTAGGAAGACATAGCGGCATGTCCAGAGCAGGATATTATGGGTTATCAGAGGAAATAACTGGTGGAGAATATAAGAGGGGAACAACAAGTCCCAGCATACATAAGGCTGCATATCCACGGGCGATGATCGCCGGCAGATCACGCTGTGTGAAGCTAGTGTTGCTATGGAAAGTGCAGCGTCGGCATCCATGAGTGGAGAATCATAGCGATTCTTCACATTCGGGAACTGAAACGGGGCATGCCGCGATTTGTCGTGATTGTCCGCGGTGAGCCTATCTGTTAGACAGGCTAACCTCTGAGACCTTCTCAGCGCTTCCCCCTTGTCCTCTGCCGGGAAATATTGCTAGCCATATTCCGTCACGGCCGTGGACAGGCGGCCTAAGTTGTCTCTATGTGATATTAGAAGACATTGTACACCCTCCCTGTAAGAGAACTACAACTCACAGCGCATCCAGGCTCTTATTATGGGAAGTCAGGAAATATAAGAGGAGAGAACTACAACTCCCAGTGTGTCCTTGGCTGTAAGATCTCACCCCAAATCACCAGAGGACCTCCAGTCCCATTGCTGAGCTCCGCGCCCTCATGACAGCATTGCTGGGTCTTTAGCTCCACTACGGAGTAGCACACACCCTAGTCACACTGCTGAGCTCCCCCCTGTGACCTTAACAGTGGCCCTTACTTACTTCTGTACACTGTAGGTCTTCTCTTCTCTTGTATCCCCCCCCCCCCCCCACCTCCCTGCTGGGTGCCGCTGCCTGAGGCAAGAGGCTCAACTTGCCTCTATGACAGAACTCTCCTGAATCCAACCACCAACCAGCAGAGAAGTGTTCATGTTGGCATTCGATGCCAGAATGGCATTGAGCATGCGCTGACATATGGCTCACAACGTAACGTCACCCCGCTCCCGATCCAACACAACCATCGAGCCGTAACGATATTCTGCTGTAATCTGTGGTTTTACATGGGACTGCAGCTAAACCTTCTATATGAGAGTTTCCCCAGCTCTCTGCTACATCTACATGTGTTTGTTTTCCGCATGATATCCGATTATTGTAACCAACATTGAAGTCCTTTCTTACTTCAAAGTCACCTTGGCCTATTCGCTCTCACCCTCTGGGAAACCAATTCCAACAATTTGCGGACCACCAGGAAGCAATGATATGCTGTATCTTTTGTGCGCAGAACATAATAAGGAAAAGGTTGAAAGCCCCTAATAGTATTCTCAAAGGCTGGATTTTCCAGAGCCCCTCGTTTATCTGGCGGGCATCCCTTGTAATCTCCATATTTCAGGCTTCCATTGTATGAGGGCAGATACATATCATCAGTAGGTTATGCTTATTAGTGAGCGCTTTGATTTGATAGATGGAAAGCTTTAAGGATGACAGTTTTAGACTTTAAGATGTAGCAGTGCTGAGGAGGTTATTTTTCTGGGGCTGCATTATTGGTACCTGATTTTAATGTTTACCTGCAGTCCCATGCAAAACCACTTTGGGGCAGAAAGCTCTGAGGCCCCTGCTTCACTTTTTGTAACCTATTGAAGGGTTTGGCACAGGTTGCACTGGGGAAGAAACTTAATCGCCACGGCAGGGACTCCCTTCATCCCCGCCTGTTAAACCCCCTCCCCTTCCTTCTGCTGGTCGGCTCCCATTGACTCCCATAGGACTCTATGGAGCTGTCAGCGTTTTGCCATCAAAAGATAGGACAAGTCCTGTCTTTTGACGAAGAGAAATCTCGCCGTTAAAAATTTTTAGGCGCATCAAAAAATTGTTTGTCTGAAAAAACCCGTAGGAAACCAAAGGTTCTTTTAGACGCGGTTTTTGACGCACCTACTCAGCATCAAAATGACGCTCCTGTAATAGAGGCCTTAGGCTAACAGAATATAGTAATGCACAGTGTGCATCAGGTAGTCAGGGAAGCGGAGCGGCCATCTTGGTTAGGCCAGGACCGGAGGGTCACTTTAAATGAAATTGGCTCACTATGTACATTCCCTTATATGTCTGTTACAATATACTGTATAACTCAGTATATACCATATATAAGCTGAAGGTGATTATTAAGATGACCAGGGCCAAGAAAGGCAAGCTTCACACACATGAATGCTCATGGGTCATAGTGGAGCCCCTGAGAACTGCACCGCTATCTCACCATGAAGACTGGAATAAGATGTGGATATTTAAAATGTGGCTTTTGCTGCAAGAGTAGAGAAATGCAGTATATTATAAATGAATTCTAAAAAAAAATGATGCTGCAGGTATTTCCATAGAAAACTGCATGTACAATACTGAATACAAAAGATTTACGTGATTTTTGCATATTTTTAACATAATGTTTTAGTTCATTAATGCCAATTGCAAAAAAGGTTCATAAATAACAGGTCTAATTAGGCATCAACTAAGCAAAGACAAATGATATACTAGTATATAGTATTAGGATACATGTAAGCGATTGGAAAAACAAAACAAGAACAAAGATATCAAATGACGCAAACTGATTATAAAAAAACATTGCACACATGGCTGCTGTTGTTAAAAAGTGTGAGTATGTCTATGAGATAGATAGATAGATAGATAGATAGATAGATAGATAGATAGATAGATAGATAGATATGAGATAGATAGATAGATAGAAGATAGATAGATATGAGATAGATAGATAGATAGATATGAGATAGATAGATAGATATGGGATAGATAGATAGATAGATAGATAGATAGATAGATAGATAGATATGAGATAGACAGATAGATAGATATGAGATAGATAGATAGATATGAGATAGATAGATAGATATGGGATAGATAGATATGAGATAGATAGATAGATAGATAGATATGAGATAGATAGATAGATAGATATGAGATAGATAGATATGAGATAGATAGATAGATATGAGATAGATAGATAGATATGGGATAGATAGATATGAGATAGATAGATAGATAGATAGATAGATATGAGATAGATAGATAGATAGATATGGGATAGATAGATATGAGATAGATAGATAGATATGGGATAGATAGATAGATAGATAGATAGATAGATAGATAGATAGATAGATAGATAGATAGATAGATAGATATGAGATAGATAGATATGAGATGGATAGATAGATATGAGATAGATAGATAGATAGATATGAGATAGATAGATAGATATGAGATAGATAGATAGATAGATAGATAGATAGATAGATAAATATGAGATAGATATGAGATAGATAGATAGATAGATAGATAGATATGAGATAGATAGATAGATAGATATGAGATAGATAGATAGATAGATATGAGACAGATAGATATGAGATAGATAGATAGATAGATATGAGATAGATAGATAGATAGATATGAGATAGATAGATAGATAGATATGAGACAGAAAGATAGATATGAGACAGATAGCTATGAGATAGATAGATAGATAGATAGATAGATAGATAGATAGATAGATAGATAGATAGGATTGAGAGATAGATAGATAGATAGATATGAGATAGAAAGATATGAGATAGACAGATAGATAGATAGATAGATAGATATGAGATAGATAGATAGATAGATATGAGATAGATAGATAGATAGATAGATAGATAGATAGATAGGATTGAGAGATAGATAGATAGATATGAGATAGATAGATAGATAGATATGAGATAGATAGATAGATATGAGATAGATACATAGATAGATAGATATGAGACAGATAGATATAAGATAGATAGATAGATAGATAGATAGATATGACATAGATAGATATATATGAGACAGATAGATATGAGATAGATAGATAGATAGATAGATAGGAGATAGATAGATAGATAGATAGATAGATATGAGATAGATAGATAGATAGATATGAGATAGATAGATAGATAGATAGATAAATATGAGATAGATAGATATGAGATAGATAGATAGATAGATAGATAGATAGATATGAGATAGATAGATAGATAGATATGAGACAGATAGATATGAGATAGATAGATAGATATGAGATAGATAGATAGATAGATAGATATGAGATAGATAGATAGATAGATAGATAGATAGATAGATAGATAGATAGATAGATAGATATGAGACAGATAGATAGATATGAGACAGATAGCTATGAGATAGATAGATAGATAGGATTGAGAGATAGATAGATAGATATAAGATAGATAGATAGATAGATTGATAGATAGATATGAGATAGATAGATAGATATGAGATAGATAGATAGATAGATAGATATGAGACAGATGATTGATAGATAGATAGATAGATAGATAGATAGATAGATATGAGATAGATAGATGGATAGATAGATATGAGATAGATAGATAGATAGATAGAATATAGATAGATAGATATGAGATAGATAGATAGATAGAATATACATAGATAGATATGAGATAGATAGATAGATAGATAGAATATAGATAGATAGATAGATATGAGATAGATAGATAGATAGAATATAGATAGATAGATAGATAGATAGATAGATAGATATGAGACAGATAGATATAAGATAGATAGATAGATAGATAGATAGATATGACATAGATAGATAGATATGAGACAGATAGATATGAGATAGATAGATAGATAGATAGATATATAGGAGATAGATAGATAGATAGATATGAGATAGATAGATAGATAGATATGAGATAGATAGATAGATAGATAGATAGATAAATATGAGATAGATAGATATGAGATAGATAGATAGATAGATAGATAGATATGAGATAGATAGATAGATAGATAGATAGATATGAGACAGATAGATATGATATAGATAGATAGATATGAGATAGATAGATAGATAGATATGAGATAGATAGATAGATAGATAGATAGATAGATATGAGACAGATAGCTATGAGATAGATAGATAGATAGATAGATAGATAGATAGATAGATAGATAGATAGGATTGAGAGATAGATAGATAGATATAAGATAGATAGATAGATAGATTGATAGATATCTATGAGATAGATAGATAGATATGAGATAGATAGATGGATAGATAGATATGAGATAGATAGATAGATATATAGATAGATAGATATGAGATAGATAGATAGAATATACATAGATAGATATGAGATAGATAGATAGATAGATAGATAGAATATAGATAGATAGATAGATAGATAGAATATAGATAGATAGATATACACAAAGAGGCACATTTACTTAGTTTCACACATCAGCCTAATGCCTTATTCGCACGACCGTATATACACGGCTGTTTAGCAGCTTTACCAATTGGGACCCTCTGAGTTATTGGTTTCCAGTGTATTTATTCAATTGAGCGATTTTTAGCCACGTAAAAAGATTGTACCGGGAATAATAGGACATCGGCGACCGCAAATGTCGGCTGAATTTATACAGTGCATTAGAAGGTAGGTCTTGCCCCATCTTTTGCTGAGATACGCTGGAAGCTCCCTTAGACTTCTACGGTAGCTGAAAAAAAAGGGAGTGGAAGGGACTGCGTCCAACGCTGGGAAAGGAAGACAGCTGGCTTTATGTAAGCATTAATAGTAATTCCGACGTTTTCTGCCAAGCGAGGGATTTCCGCGCAGCAGTGTATTTTTCCGCTGATACGCCACCGTGTGAATGGACAAGAAAACGCTACTTTAGATCGGGACTTGACTGCGGCTATTCTTCATAAATGCGATTATTGCCCATGATGCGGCGAGCGTAAGAACGCATATAGTCATGTGAATAAGGCCTAAGGGCGGACACCCACTGGCGTGTTTTTCTCCACTGCGCTGCGAGAGTAAAGGTAAAGTCTCGCAGCGCAGTGCGAGAAAAAAAACGGCATCACGCCAGGATATCGCCAGTCTTTTCAATGGGGCCAGCGATAGCAACGCTAGCCCCATTGAAAAGAGATGGAGAATGCCGCGGACTTCTGCCACAGCCCCATTGAAAGCACTAGCGATATGCCGGTTCTATTCTGGTGTCTTTCTTGCGCTGCAAGGCGAGAGTTTTCTCGTGCTCTCGCAGTGCAAGAAAGAAAATATCGCTAGTGAGTGTCCGCCCTAAGGCTGATCTCACACAGCCTGCTTTTTATAGCGTTTAGCACTGCGTTTCTAACACCATGATTTTCGGGCACTGTCTGCTCTATTTTTATGTGTTTAAGTGCTTTTTAACGCTCCTCATCACAAATCCCAATGATGGGGAGCATTAAAAACGCTGTCGAACGCTATGCAATGCATTTGAAAATGCTCTCGAAATTGCGGTAAGATTTCGAATATGACATTTTGCTAACGCCTGTGTGAAAGCGGACTAAAGGTGCATTAGCGCCCAACAGCTGAGCCAGCGACTATCAGTCTTGTGCTTTCACACTAGAGAATTAGTTGCCGACTGAATGGAGGTGGAGCGTCCATTCATAGGGAAGTCATTCAAGGATTGAAAGACTCCTGTTTACACTGAGGGCTTCTTAAAAATCACGGCCACAAAACGGGATGAAACTAAACCATTGATTTCAATGGTTTTGTCCTTACTATCGAGATTCTCACCAGAGAAAATAGGACTTAGGGCTCTTTCCCACAAGCGCTTATCGGTCGTGCGTTTTCACGGCCGGCCGATATGCGCTGTGATCTGATGCATTGGATTCCAATGCATCAGATCACATGGGCGTATTTGTGAGACCTAAAAACACCCATGCCAATATAGTGCTGGGCGTTTTTACGTCGGGCCCAAAACATAGTCCTGGAACTATGTTTTGGGCTGGAATACGTCGGCCGCTGCATGGGCTCCTATGGGAGCCCATGGCAGCGGCAGTAGGTGGGAGGGAGTTTAGCAGCCACGCTCTCCTACCCCCTCCCTGCAGGCTCACCTCTCATTCCTCCCTGCTTATTCTGTGCAATGGGAGGGGGCAGGATGGGGGCAGAGCTAAGTGCTGCTCCGTCCCGCCCCCTCCCATTGATGGCAGTGGACTAGGGGCGGGACATGGGCGAAGCTAAGCACCCACCCTCTCCCTGCCCCTTGACCATAGCCAACAATGGAAGGACGCGGTGCGGACTGGTGCTTAGCTCCACCCCCGTCCTGCCCCCTCCCATTGCACTGAATGACCAGGGAAAAACGAGAGGTAAGCCTGCAATGGGGAGGGAGGGGAAATGGGCGATGGTATGGTGAGCTCAGCGCATTTGCGCCGGGCTTACCAGGCTATCTTAACGGACGCACAAACATTTGATTTGTGCACCCGTTCACTAGATTTTTCTCTCCCAACGTAGCATATATCAGCCGGCCTGTAAAAACAGCGGCCGATATGCGCTCGTGGGAATAAAGCCTTAGGGCACCCACCCACTGGCGATTTTTTTCCCTGCGCAATTCGCAGCATTTTTTTCTCTGCAGGGGTCTATGGGACTTGTAATGTTAAAATCGCGATCGCGCAAAATCGCAATTTACCGCGAAATCGCGATTTTGCACGATTGCGATTTTAACATTACAAGTCCCATAGACCCCTGCAGAGAAAAAAATGCTGCGAATTGCGCAGGGAAAAAAATCGCCAGTGGGTGGGCGCCCTAACTCTACATTTCTCGCACGTAGTTTTTCTACATGCAAGAAAGATAGGGTATGACCTAGCTTTCAACTTTTTTTTTTCAAACGCACATAATAATGCGGAATATAAGTAGTCAAAAAAAAACCACTGGTTCATGTGCTAATATGCTCCATAGTGGCAAACATATCAGCGCATGCATCTGTCTATTTAATCCCTAAGATAGAAGTTGCTCGCTCGTCGCTTCATATTAGTGAAACAGAATGACTGGCAAGTACTAAGCGATTTCTCGCTCACTGCCCTGTTGGGAGCTGTGGATATGGGACAACTGTCACCGGAAATAGTTGTTTAAAGTGATTATTTGGGTGATACTTGCCCCATGTAAAGGTACCTTAAGTAACATTTGCACAGGCATAAGTGCCATAAGGGGGAAGCATCTTAATTCATTTGTGGCCATGTGATGTCAGACTGAAATTTATGCCAGCTATGAGTTGTTGTAAATGTGAGTGATAATTAACAATAGATTCTGGCATAAATTACAATACATCTGATAGCCCTGTTAGGCCACACCCCCTTTTTTAACAAGCCCTTCCACCTCTTAGAAAAGTTTCCTGATGATGACTTAAACCGGTCAGAAGTTGCAAATTATAATGTTCGTCATAATTTTTGACTATTGTAGGCCAGAACTCTGAAGTACTAGTCTTCATAAATATACTGATGATAAATAGATATGAGATAGATAGATAGATAGATAGATAGATAGATAGATATGAGATAGATAGATAGATAGATAGATAGATAGATAGATAGATATAGATAGATATGAGATAGATAGATAGATAGATAGATAGATATAGATAGATATGAGATAGATAGATAGATAGATAGGAGATAGATAGATAGATATGAGATAGATAGAAATGATATAGATGTGAGATAAATAGATATGATATAGATATGAGATAGATAGATATGAGATAGATAGATAGATAGATATGAGATAGATAGATAGATAAATTTATAGATAGATATGAGAGATAGATAGATAGATAGATAGATATAGATAGATTTGAGATAGATAGATAGATAGATAGATAGATAGATATAGATAGATATAGATAGATATGAGATAGATAGATAGATATAGATAGATATGAGATAGATAGATAGATAGATAGATAGATAGATAGATAGATAGATAGATAGATATGAGATAGATAGATATGATATAGATGTGAGATAAATAGATATGATATAGATATGAGATAGATAGATATGAGATAGATAGATAGATATGAGATAGATAGATAGATAGATAGATATGATATAGATATGAGATAGATAGATATGAGATAGATAGATAGATATGAGATAGATAGATAGATAGATAGATAGATAGATATGAGATAGATAGATAGATAGATAGATATGAGATAGATAGATAGATATGAGATAGATAGATAGATAGATAGATAGATAGATAGATAGATAGATATGAGATAGATAGATAGATAGATAGATAGATAGATAGGAGATAGATATGAGATAGATAGATAGATAGATAGATAGATAGATATGAGATAGATAGATAGATATGAGATAGATAGATAGATAGATAGATAGATAGATATGAGATAGATAGATAGATATGAGATAGATAGATATGAGATAGATAGATATTTTATTGCAGTATTAGTGGACTCTCTTATTGTTAAGGACTGAGCTGATAGAAAGAATTTATAATAACAAGTATATTAAATGTTAGTAATTAGCAATTAATACTGAAGACATCCTGAAATGTCCAAACTGAGGCTGGAGAGTCATGAGTTAAAACTGAAAGTTCAGTGTTCATTTAGTTAACACATCCAGCTCTGCTACAGTGTTATGTATAGATACATACAGGGAATAAGCTGTGGTCCTGCATACATTAGATTCCCCCTATGGAGGGAAGGGAGCTACTGACAAGTGTTACACCTGCTGCCTGTCTATAGTCAGGAGCTGACCAAGGTGCTGAAGGCTTCCTGTCCTGGAAGGCTGCAGCCCTGCCCCTTCCAGTGAGCTGGCCTTGGTGCTGAATGTAAGACTAGTGGTGGATGTGTGCATTGCAGTCACAGGACAGTCCTTGTGCTATTGTGCAAGTCTCTGTGGAAGATAATGCATATGCCGTTACTTTGTACAGACGCTGTATCCATGCCATGCAGCGGGGTCAGAGCACACACAAGAAACAGAGACAGGTGTTGGGGGTTGGAAGCAGTTTACTCACAGTCTTTAGGTAAATCCAATGCTTGGATGTTGCTGCAGAGAAGGAGAACTAAGAAAGTCCCCAGAAAACATGAGGTTGGTGCTAGAGACATAGCAGAGGTTCCTTGTCTTTACAAGCCCAGGATGACTTAATAGAAAGGGATCCACCTGTCAGAGAGAGAAAGGAGATGAGTGACAGAAATCACAGCCCGCGTCTTAGACCCTCCTTTCCTTGCAAGTACATTGCAGATGCTGAGCAAGGGGAGGAGACGGGAGAGGTGTTAGATTTAACTCTTTGTAGCTTGCAGTTGCAACACATCATATTTCCAGTGCAAATTGAAGGTATGTGAAGGATTCAGCGCTGTATACAGAGCAGAGGAATATGATGGTGCTATATGGATAATATGAAAAGTAGTTCAGCTGTACATTATGAAAGATAGATAGATAGATAGATAGACATGAGATAGATAGATAGATAGATAGATATGAGATAGATAGATAGACATGAGATAGATAGATAGATAGATAGATAGATTAGATAGATAGACACCTGTGGCAGCAGCTTATTTGTCTGGGAACATCATCATCAAGTTAGCGCCCCGCCCCCCCCCCCTTCCCCCCTTACACTTTAGGGCTCATTCACATAGCCATATTTTGTATGCTTCTTATGTCTGTATTTTTATGGATGCATCACAGACAGCATAAAACATGGTCCCACATGATTGAATAGGTGCCATACTACATGCATGTAACAAAAAGCCTCCTAATATGTACATATATGTCCTATAGTTTATAAGCCAATGCTACAGCCTACATTCAGGAAGAATGAGGCAGAGGTAAAGCGGATTTCTTCATACATTAACTGACAGTCAGAATGGCATGAAAAGATAGAAGCGCACCAAGCGCACCACATCCAACATCTCTAAGGTGCATTAAAACTTGAAGAGTTCTTCTAACTTTTCATATCCTTCTGGCTACTGTGGGTCCCTTCATGTACAGATGTAGCAATTGTTAACATGACCCATGCAACATGATAATTAGATTTACAACAGTATAGTACATAGTATTCAAGTTAAATGTCAAGTTAACATTTGCTACATCTGTGTGAGGAAATCAGCTTTTCTCTTGCACCTTTTGTTTTGAATTGGGACATTTTCAGACCACTATATACGCAATTGTACATGATTAAGTGCAACGTATTTCTGCAGTAAACAAGGTAGCTTTTGCATGTTTTGTGCACAAAGGGCTGGTTCACATGCGACACATGCCTTCCATGATTTAAAGGGTTTTTTAGCCTAATGAGGTCCATATGAGTATAAGATGACCTCATTTGCACACGTTTTTGCATGTGTAAGATACGCGCGAGCAATGCACAGAGAATAGAACCCATTGATGTCAATGGATTCGGTCTAATGAGCATGTTCTGCACTCAAGGAAATAGGACCTGCTCTATCTTTCTGAGTATTGCGCAGCAAAGACCCTCAGAGAAGTCTATGGGAGGTGTGCAAATGTGTGCAAAAATGCAATACGCTGCGCAATTCCATTAAAAACAGAACATATCTGGACCTCAATAGTCTTTTAAATCAGGGTGGGGCTGTTTTGCACACGTATGTGAACAGGCCCTGCGAGGGCAAATCAAACTACTTCACTGTGCTAATATGTTGCGCTAAAACGTGCACAATTGCGCATACGTTTCTCTGAAGCCAACCCTTACCCTGTATTTGTTGCGTCTTTGCTATGAGTTTACATCAAATAAGTCCCTGTATTTACATACAAAAACACATGTGTGCTTCTATAGGATCACGTGATACGGTGTAGAATAGGCGCAGTTCTAGGCTACGTCATATCAATTGGATGGATGGGTGATAGATAATCTGCAATGTAATGTGGAGGAGGAGAGACGCGGCGCTCGCGCTGTCTGCATTCTTCCTACTCTGTCTGTTACATAGAAGAATGAAAGAAAACAGGTCTCTTTAATTATGGAACAAAAAAAACCCTCGGCTTCTCCTGAGACATCCATGTCTGCCAGACATAGTGAGTCTCCCGGGGAGATGGGTAAATGACTAAGAGCCCAGGGTGCCAGCTGAGATCATGCACTCACACAGGCACCACATGCCTCCATAAAACCTTACTAATGTTCAGTCCTATTTGCAAAATTAGGGCCAGTCAATAAGCTGTATAGAGCCGGCTGACATGTGGGTTATCACGGGTACAGAGCTGGTATTGGAACTGCAGACATTATCTTATGCAAGGTGTAGTCAAAAATCCGGATCCGGCGCTAGATCTCACTACTGGTGCCCTATATTGTAATACCAGTAGTGTACTTGAATAGGCAGGCATGCATGTGCTACATGATGGTATGGTGCACGGGCCCCTAGGGACCCCAGAACATGGATTTCAAATTTTTGTTACAGTTCTTGAGAAAAAAACCAATTGCACGTCTTTCCAAGTTAGGAAAGTGTACTAGAAGTGTCCTCCTTCTGCAGGCAGATCACCCAGGAAGTCATCCACCATCGTCTGTAGGAGATTCAGTAGATTCCGCGTTGAGAGTCTCTGGAATGAACACAGGTCCAACAATGGCTCCATGCATGTATCTAAGCAGAAGGAGGCCACTTTGAGTACTTTCTTACTTCAGTCATAGCAGCGCTCCCACAGGACTTGGAGAATCGCAGAAAGCAGATTTCTGATACTCTCTATCTCTTACAGGGGCTACAACACCAATTGGAAATTATGTTCCGGAGCCCCAAGAGGCCCATGTGCTATTCAAGTACACTATTGTTGTTTCTATATAGGAAACCAGTATTGAGATATAGCGCTGGATCGTGTGTTTGACTACATTCTGTATATGTAGGAGTAACACGGAGAAAGCAACAACATAACTTACTGCAGAGCAGATGGATATGTGTTTCCAAATAAGAAAACAGAGTTATAGCCTCTGGATCCCAGTGCCGAGGATATGATACCTGACCGTGTATGACCAATACCCATATGACATGCCTGCTAGGAGGTTGAGGTATAGGGTCCCAGTTTCAATTGAAGCCTCTGCAGCCTTTGTGTTATGGCACTGGTCAGAGTCTTGGCTACGGTAGGTTGCCATTCGCCCTCGGCAAAGATGCTCTGTGCTGCACAAGCCACGTATCTAAATGTGGGAGGACATGGCTTAGGAGGAAAGGGACTCTGGGAGTCTGTCTGGAATGTGACAACGTGCACCAAAATTGTGCCGATTAATTGTGTAAGCCATCCAGTAGGGGGCATGAGTTTGGAGCAAAGTTATCATCCAATGTTAGCCACTGGAATACATTTTGTGCATTTTTGGACTGCCAGGTCTAATGGCACAAATGGCCCATTATGAAGGTTTTGTTGCCGCATTATGCAATTTTCATGGTATAATCAGACGAACAAGTAACGAGAACGGATGCCGTTTCCGGCCAATCACGTGATCTGGGAGTGTGATAAAAGGGAAATAACAGTCTGTGCAGATAACTTTGGATATGTTATTACGCCCACGGAAATTGGTTTGTGTTCTTGATTTTCTGTCTGGATAAAGATTAACAGAAACCAAAAAGTGGCAACAGCAAGAAAAATACATCTACTATCAGTGTATATCTAGAAATGTATTCTGCGTGCTGCTGCCACTTTTTGGTCTTCTTCTATTGTATGTTACAGCCATAATTTAACGAGCACCTATAAGTTTCTATTGGAAAGTGCTGACCTATTTTATCCTTTTTTTTTGGATAAAGATTAACCCCTTAGTAACAGCCAATATGTCTTTTTACTGACCCTACTAAGGCTACTTTCACACCTGCACATACATTTTTTAAAGGCGGTAGCTTGGCTGACTACTGACAGTCGAGCTCCTTCTCTAGCTGCCAGAAACCTCAGATCCTAGCAGTTTAACCCATAATATGCCACAGTCAATAGCAACAGCAGCATGTAAGCAGATGACAGGTGGGCACCTTTTTCTGTCACCCATCGGCAATTTGTAGTGCAATTACAAGGTACTGATAAGCTCTCATGGCAGCCGGAACCCTGACAAATGCCTCCATGTCTGCTAAGTAATTGCCCATTAACATGCAATGATTATTGCTCAAAAGCCATCGTTTGAGCAATAATCGTTGTATGTAAATGCACCCATCTTTCACTCTTCAGCTGAACGATGATTTTTAGGTGAGCATAACATCCATCGTTCAGCCGGAGAGAAGATAACACAGACCGCATGCTGTGTTTACTGGCTATGGTGCTGTATTCTCCACGGGATCGCTGATTACATTGTATTAAGCTTGCAGCACCATGGCAGAACAAAGGAGCTGAATGCAGAGAACAGGCAACCTGCTGTTCTCAGCATACATCTCTGAAGGCTCATTTACATGCAAATAAAAATGATAAGCTGCTAATGGAAATTAGTGTCCATTAGCAGCTTATGCAAAACAATCTTTTGAACAATTATCTTTGCCTGTAAATGGGCCTTCAGTCAGCTTATCAGAACCTGCTTCTGGCAGATTCCAATAGGCTGCTTTCATAGGCTTAGTAGAATGCACTACACAAGGAAAGCAGTGCACAATTCTAACGACTCAACAATTGCAACTTCAATTGAGGGGCTAAAAAATATTATCAAAAAAAGTTCAATAAAGTTTAATTTAAAGAAAAAGATCCTGTAAAAAAATGCACATCTTTCACTACAAAAATCTGTTTTAAATGGATAAAATGGCAATTAAAAAAAAAAAAAGTAACATAATAGGTATTACCGTGCTCATAACGACATAGGCAATAGAATGATATTTATGCTATTTATGGCACATTTAGAACACTGTAAAAATAATTTAAAAAACTAATGCCGAATTCTAATTTTTTTTTGTGTTTGCCCCCCAAAAACACAATAAAAAGTAATCCAAAAGTGATGTGCACCTCAAAATAGTACCAAAAAGAGCTACAACTCTTCCCACAGAAAACAAGCTTTCACACAACTCCCTTGCCGGAAAAAATAATTGCTATTGGTCTTAGGTCTTATTCACACGGGTGTACATCGGTCAGGTTTTAATGCCCCAGCCAATATACGCCGCCCCTCTGATGTATTGGCTTACAATGCATGAGTGCACAGGGGCGTATTCCCGCGGTGTGAAAGCGCCCAACCACTATCATGGCAGTGGTGGCAGCTGCCTAGATCCCTATGGGAGCCTATGCTAGCTGCAAGAGAAGGGAGGTGGGAGGCAGTTTAGCAGCGTGACTGCTAAACTCCCTCCCCTTCTCTTCTCCTCTCCGCCCGTTGCAGCTTTTTGCAATGGGGGGGGGGGGGCAGAGATAAGCTCCACCCCTCCCATTGCTGGCTGTGGAGGGGTAAAGAGAGGAGGTGAGCCGGCGAGAGGGAGGGAAGGCGGAATGTCTCCCCAGGCCCTACGGCATTGCCGCCTCAGTGTATATACACCAGGCCCTTTGCATTCAGGTTTTTACGGTGCCGGCATGCAAATCGCCTATGGCCGTGTAAATAGTCACTTAGAATGCGGTGATGGAGACAAAAGTAGTAAAAAAAAATTTTAAATCTATATAAACTTGGTATTGCAGTAATCATGCAAATCTGGATAAGAAAGTTAGCATGTTGTTTTTACCGAAAGGGGGACACCTTAAAAAGAAAACCCCAAAACAACAGTGGAATTTCTGGGGAAAAATCCCCCCAAAATTTTTATTAAAGTTATACACCACACTATATCTATCCCAGAGTGCTACCATTACAAAATACTACTTGCCACCCCCCAAAAACAAGCCCTCAATGAAAATTGCTTGGTCCTTACAGCAAAAAATACACTAATCACTAAGGGGTTAAGGAGTGAAAATGCCTCAAACTACCATCAAGAGCTATTTCATCAAACAGACAAGTTTATTAAAGCCAGTTGGTCTTAGACGGACTGGAGCACCAAGAGAAATCTCACAATGCACAGATCGGCGTCTCCGGCATCATATAGTCCCGGCTCCACAGTCTACAGGAGGCGACATTCTGTGGAGTCTACAGACAGATTTGGATGACTATGACAGTTTCACATTGATTGGCAGAAGCAGATGTTCGGTCATGCTGTCTGCTGTGAAGACCACCCCTCATACCGCACCATCGTCGAGAACAGTGGTGTCACTCCAGACCTATCCGGTGAGATGGACTGTAGAGCGGGCTGTTTAACAACTAATTGAGAATACGACTCAGCAATGATGATCACCAAGCGAGGCTCTGGAGGCGATGTGACAATCGGACTGCCAGTTTGGAGCACCACCCAACTTGTCAATGTGGAGTCATGATTTGGGGTGCCCTCAGCATCAACACCTCTATCAGAGGCGTAACTTGAAGCTTCTGGGCCCCAATGCAAAACCTGTAACAGGGCCCCCAAATATAATGCTTTATTCATAGTACTGGCTCCATATATGGAGAAGAGAGGCCTTATGTGCCCCCTAAGGCTCCTGGGCCCAGGTGCAACCGCATCCCCTGCACCCTTTATAGTTATGCCCTTGCCTCTAGTATACATCAGAGTCTCAACCGGACGTGGCTCTCCCACAAACTTGTAATGAGAATGAACTATGGACTTTGCTCAATACCACATGGTCATTACACCCCAGGACAGCATTCAAGCCCCCATTAAATAATTAAATTGATGCCACATCACATTAACAAGTGTGTTGCCCAACATGGTGCTCCGCTCCTTACTGATCATCCTGTTTACCGAGTCGGAAAAGAGTTGTAATTGTTTGAAATTAGAATCGATTGTTCCGAACTTACTCCTCCATCTCTGTATTGAGTTTTGTCTCATTTTGAGCTTTTCTCCATGATGTGGTGTTTTCTCTGTGAGGCAGTGCATTACAGAGAATTAGTGAAATTTAAGCCCACGTGCCGCTGGAGGAGAAAAACTGCTGAAATTGACCTGGGGTGCAGATTTTCAATCGATAGTATGTCAATTTATGATATGGATTTTCAGCGCAGATTTCACTTCTTCAATAAGGGTGGGTGAAATCTGTGTCAAAATCTGCATGTTACACGCAGCAGGATTCGCAGCGGAAAATGTGTGCAGCATGATCAGCCGAATCTGCTACATTGTGAAACTTCACTTTCCTTTTTAAACTATCTCTCTGATCTGCCAGTCTGGTCGTGTGTATTGTTGGTGAGATCATTTATACAAAGAATCCAACAGACGACTGATCGGCCGCACACTGGAAAAATCATAATCTCGTGTTTAGCCAGCTTGTAATTGCAGGTGCAGCAGACATTGATTTCAATGAGACCCAAACCTGCAATTACAGGCATCGACCATGAACGAGCATACTCGCTAAGGCAATTGCTCGATCGAGCATTGCCCTTAGCGAGTACCTGCCCACCCGGGAGCAAAGATTCGGCTGCCGGCGGCGGGAAGGGAGCTGCGGGGGAGAGTGGGGAGGAATGGAGGGGAGATCTCTCTCCCCCTCTCTCCCCCTGCTGACTGCCGCAACTCACCTGTCACCCGCGCCGGCAGCCGAATCTTTTCTCTCGAGCGGGGAGATACTCGCTAAGGACAATGCTCAATCGAGTAATTGTCCTTAGCGAGTATGCTCGCTCATCTCTAACCACTACATATCGGTCAGAGCAGTGGCTTCCACTCTGACCCATGTGTACCCTAGTGCTGACAGCGGGCACTTCCTGGAAAATCTCTTTAGGGCCTCTTTCACATGACCGTATGTGTTTTTACAATCTCCCACGCGTCCAAGAATTACATGAAAGAAGAATAGCCTTGATCAAGTCCCAATCTGAATTAGCGTTTTCTCATCCGTTAACATGGGCGGCTGCGGCGAGCAAGAAAATACACTACAGCGTGGAAATCCTATAATCGGCAGAAATTCTCGGAATGACTTCTCATGCGTAAATAAAGACAGCTGTCTTCTTTTCCGAGCAGCGGACACAGCTAAACTCCCTATTGGAGCTTCCAGCGTATCTCAGCAAAAGATGGGGCAAGACTGCGTGTAAAATAGTCAGCCAAAAATGGCCACCGATGTGCTATTTTTCAACGCACATATTTTTTACATGCCCAGAAATTGTTCGTCTAAATGAATACATTGGAATCCAACGCTTCAGATGCAATTCAGTCGTGATTTTTAGATGCAATTAAATTAGCTATATATATATATATATATATATATATATATATATATATATATATATATATATATATATATATATAGTCATGTCAATAAGGCCTAAGGGCTTATTCACACGAGCGTAGACCGATATACGATACCATTTGATGCGCAGGCTCGGCGTATATGTCGTGGGGCGGGGGGAGACAGCTTAGCTCTTCTTCCACTTCCCTCCACCCTTGCCGGCTCTCTGCAAGAGGAGGAGGCGGAATGGGGCGCGGGCTAGTGTGCTGAGCTCCCACCCCTCCCAATGCAAACAGCGGCAAGGAGCGGAGAGGAGAAGAGAAGGGGGAGGGACTTTAGCAGTAATGCTGCTAAATTCCCTTCTCCAGCCGCTGTCATTGGCTCCTATAGGAGTCTATGGCAGCGGCCATAATCCGGCCAGGAAGATAGCCGGCCAGGCGCTACAATCTGAGCTGTCTTCCCTCTACCATCACGCTACCATCTGAGCTGCCTTCCCTCCCCCTTCAGCGACTCTCTGCCTCTCTCCTCCCCTCTGTCTGTTTGCAATTTGGGGGGGCGGGACGGGGGCAGATCTAAGCTCCGCTTCCTCCCATTGCTGGTTGCGGACAAGGGGCGAGGGGAGGACAGGAGCTTAGCTCCACCCTGCCCCCTCCCATTGCAAACAGCTGGGGGGGAGGAGAGAGGCAGAGAGCTGGTGAGGGGGAAGGAAGGGTGACGACAGCTCAGATGGTAGTGTATATTAGCCAGCCATGAAAACGGCGGCCGATATACACTTCTGTGAATAAGCCCTTACTCACATCACAGGTAATGAGAGAACACTGGCCGCTGAAAATGCATTAAGTATACTTTTTCTATCTTATTGCTTCAATGTTTTTCACTCTCATATTCTTTTGTATTTGTAGTTTAGTTAATGTTATTTGTTTTTATTGTGTTTTTTTGTACAGCATGTTACTTTTAATGTTACTATTTACTATTTTCTTTTCTATTTCTGTAATAAACCTCTTTGCCTAAACTTCGCCAGATCTCTATTCAAAACTTGGCCATGACTCTTCATTAATAAATATGGAGCTCATTTTCGCTTCTGAACCGAATTCCTTTATAATGCCGCTCATAGACAAACTGTATTGATCTCCTTCCACTTCCCTCCCCCAAATATCCAGCAAGTAACACAAGGAATAAGCTCTGAGCTGGCTCCGCTAAGTGGTAGCACTTTAGGCCCTCACCTGATTTAAGTGGAAGGAGCTGGAGGAGGGGATAAGGAACAAAAGAGCCATATAACGCTAACCCCGTGTGGCCGCTGACGGTTTTATTTTCTTGCTTGTTGTATTATTGTCTGTGACTCCAGTAGACTTTTGTTATATGGGATTTTAAGCATTTTATGTTGAGGCTGTTTTTTTTTATATTAAATGTCAGAGGGTGAGAATGGGAAAATGTCAGAGTTCCCTAAATGTCAGTGCAGGGTTTTTTTCACTCGAAGATGGGGAATTCATCAAAGGTTTTTCCTGGACGAAGGATATTGATGACCTATCCTTGGGATAGGTCATCAATACCCGATCAGTCGGGGTCCGACTCCTGCCACCCTCACCGATCAGCTGTTGTGGCGCTCAGCAGAATGTTGCAGCCCCTTCATTGCATGCCAGGCACAGCACCAATCATTTCACAGCAGCTGTGCCTGGTATAGTAACTCAACCCCATTGACTTGAATGGGACTGAGCTGTTGAAAGGCCATGTGAAAAATGAATGTGAAGAGGCCATGGCGTTCACTTGAGCACTGCTGCCTCTTCAAGCAGCTGATTAGCAAGGGTCCTGTTAGGTGGACCCCCACTGATCAGATATTAGATTAGATATGTATTTGGAGGACAGACAGATCATCAATATCCTAGTCCAAGAAAAACCCTTCAAAACCAGCATCTTATACGTGATGTAGGATGTTAGAGTAAGATGTGATAAATGTATTACCATTTGCATGCTTCTTAATAAACTTTGAGCATCTATTGGTGTCCGGGCACCAGAGTACGGTATAGGTCCACCCTATAATTCATGCTGATTTCCATCATAAAATATAGTAACTCTGTCAAGTCTTGGGAGGCCATACTTAGCTCTCACTAAGGATTTTGGCACACTTGCATATTTGGTTGCATGTGCTGTCAGTTTTAATTTAACAGACAGCACAAGGACCCATTATTGCCTATGAGGCTATGCACACTGCCATAGTTTCACACAGACTGGTGGTCCGTGTGAAAAAACATATCATAGACAAGATTTAGAACATGCAAATGCATGTGAATGTGTGAACTGTCTATGTGGTGCCCAATGCGAGTCGCGGCAGAACATCTTGGGCGCAACTCATACACATAGTAAGTGTGCACCGGCCTCAGGCTGTATTCATACGGGCGACTGTGATGTAGGTCTGTGAAAATCTAATCTACATTGCACTCATTAACCAACAACATTACCACCCTATACAATGCGTTTTGGTATTAAAAACGCACAATGCTTATATATTTTTTATGCACATTTTTCACACTTATGAAGAAAAATTGCATGTTTTTCCAATACTTGAAATGGTAAAAAATGCATCGCACTCCCATGCAAATTGAATGGAATATGAGTGCAATGCTTTTTTTTCACTGTCATAGAAAATAATGGGTGATTCTTTAACAAGAATTGCCCAAAAATCCAAAAATATCACCTGTAGAGATTTTTCAAACTTGGTCCATCAGCCATCAGTCCGATTGAAGGATCGCTCATGTGAACTAACACTTTCAAATGAATGGGTTCTTTTCACAAGCAGGTTCTGTCCTCACAATTGGACAAAACTCAAACGTGAAAATCATTCATGTGAATACAGCCTAAAAAACCTTCAGATCTTTAAGAAAAATAGCGAGCGTGAGGTAAAATCCAAAAAAGTCACATACATCTGCGCAAAAAAAGCACCAAAATGTGGAGAAACTGGTGTGAAACCCTTGCTGAATTCTCACAAAGTGTCATTGTATTGCTTCATGAGAAGAGCATACACAAGTCACGCATATGTGACTCCTGTGACATTCAAACCCAGGACCCAGACGTGACAGCAGTGCAGACCACTACTTCTGTGCTGCGTTGTTGCGCAGCATTAATAGGCTCATCCGTGACATACAGTAGAGCAATGAATTCCTATGGACAATATCACGCAGTAATTCTAAATATTTCAGGATAAAGTGGTGTTACAACAGTCATTGCCTAAAAGTCTAGCCGGTTTCACATGGCCAAAAACCCATGTGAGATTTGTGCGTTGCGAGCCGCACAAATCTCGAACACAGAACACATCACCAATTGGTTTTAATGGGACAATAAAACATATCGCACCCCGCATCATTGACAACAATGCTTTACATGGCCCCAGGAAAGATGGCAGTGGACCTTGGACATGTGGTAGAAGGTTGACTAGAGTTACAAATTCCATTTCCTGCTGAACCATAAGGATGGCCGAGTCTACATCTGGCGTAAACAACATGAAGCCGTGTCCCATGGGAGCACCGTTGGTGACAGGTTAATAGTCTGGGAACACTTTCCTGGCATGGCCAAGGACCACTGGCATCATACCACAATCCTTCAATGGTGAATGCTACAGAGACCTGTTACCTGACCCTCTGCACTCATATCTTCAGGAAGTCTTTCCTGACCACAGTGCCATTTATTAACATGGCAACACTCTATGTCGTTGAGCTTGGATCACTAGAGAGTGATTGGAAGAACAAAACAATGATCCACATTGCCTTGGCCCCCAAACTCAGCAGACTGTAACCCCATTGAACGTATTTGGAATATGCTGAAAAGGGCTGTGAGATCTGCAAAATGTGCGCCAACTGACAGAGCTGCTGCAACGGGTATAGGTTGAGTTGAGTATGGATAATGTTCCCCACCTTGTGGAATCTGTTCCCCAATGTCTGATAACCGTGATCACCCAAAAAGGCAGACCAACCCATTATTGAGTAGGAGCTCCTAATGCAGTGAATGTTCAGTGTATATACAATTTTTAAGAAAACCAAGGAAAAATAGAATTCTTCACGTTGGCCATTGAATGAATTGAAGATAACAAACTAACACACTTCATCAGGGTAGCAGATAAGGAATGGTTGGACATCAGACAGAATCCTCATCAGGGCCCAGTAGTGATTTGGAGAATACTGTAGGGCAGATCATGAAAAGATTTCTATGAAATTCGAGAGTCTTCTGATGCAGGATGCAGACAGCTGTCTTCTACAATCTCTACTTTCCACCATATGTTCTCTACAGCCACTGCTGAAAATTTAATGAGGTCCTGGACTGATTATTGCTAATGGATTTCAAGTTGTTGTGTTTTTTGGGGGTTTGGCAAATATGAGAAAGTCTCAAAAAGTAGGACAAGAGAGATTAGGCTGAGAGAACGACTGGCGACGATTCTGTCTCTTTCCCATTCTAATCTGTTTTCATCACAAATGCATTGGTGAAATAAAGTGGACCAGCACTTTCACATTAATCAGTGTAAGCTGTCTTGTGTACAAAAGGTATAACACTATTTCTGGCCATTATATGATTTGTATCCTGATTTTATCACCAGTTTATCACCCCCTCTGCATGCTTGATATCTCATTTTCAGCCTTTTTTGACCTGGTGGGTGGAGATAAACTACTATGATGTCTTCTATACACTGTACATGGAGAACACAGCAGATTCTTTTCTTTGGCTCTCTGTAACACACACAGAGAAATAACAGCATTGCAAAAGACAGTATGCAGCAGTACTGAGGAGTGTAGATGTGATTTCAGTAGCTGTGAGATAGCATATCACTTAGGGCTCCTTCACACAAGCATGACAGACAGACAGATAGATAGATCTATGCCCTCATCCACTCTAGGCTTGATTATTGCAACTTGTTGCTGATCGGCCTCTCCTGCGCCAGACTCTGCCCTCTCCAATCCATCCTGAATGTGGCAGTCAGGCTCATCTTCCTGTCCAGCCGCTACCTGATGCCTCTGCCCTGTGCCGGTCACTGCACTGGCTGCTCATCAGAATTCTATTTAAACTCACCACCCTCACTTACAAAGCCCTCCATAGCGCAGCGCCCCCCTATATCGCCTCCCTCATCTCAATCCACCACCCAGCCCTGGTCCTCCGCTCCGCTAACGAAATCAGACTAAGTGCCCCTTTAATTCGAACCTGTCATTCCCGCCTCCAAGACTTCTCCAGAGCAGCACCAGTCCTCTGGAACGCACTACCCCAAACTATCCGCGCAATCCCTGGCTCACACATCTTCAGACGTGCTCTAAAAACGCACCTCTTCAGGGAGGCATACCATATACCCTAAACCAAACCCCTCTGTACTCCGCCTGATAACATGCTCCCTGTCCTACTGACTGCAATCCCTGCTAGCCATAATCAACCAGCTCCTGCAGTCATACCGATTTAGCCACTATACCGCTCAACCTGACCATTGTCTATGTGTATAGTGTAGTGGCCCAGAGTTTGGGGTCCCCTCCAGCACCTCAGCATATATGTTTTATGTTTGTCTTGTGCATTGTC